>NC_043017.1:10513338-10526388 GCF_006345805.1 Octopus sinensis | reverse complement strand
CACACACACATACATATACATATATATATATAGTACATATATCTAAATATGTATATACAAAAAAACCCACCCCTATGTGTGTGTTTATCCTTGTGCGTGTGTGTATGTGTGCCTTTTTGTTTATGTAAGTATGTGTACGAGTGCATGTGTCCGCACGTATCATCACTATCATCACCACCACCATCATCATCACCATCACCACCACCATCATCATCATCATCATCATCATCATCATCATCATCATAATCATCATCATCACCATCATCATCACTGTCATCATTGTACTGCCAGCAGTTCATGAGGGTAGGGGCTTACTTGATGCCACGGACCCAAGTATGAGACTGGTACTCGACTTTATTGACCCCAGAGGAATGATCTCAGAAGTGTTTGAACAAAGAATATAAAGAAGAAATATTGCAAGGCATTTTTTTTCCCAATGCTCTGATGATTCTGTAATAATAATAATAATAATAATAATAATAATAATAATAATAATGATAATAATGATAATAATTGAGAAGAGCATGTCGATGTGAGAACTGTTGCTGCTCATGTATTTTAATTTAACTTTAAAAAAAAAAAAAAAAAGAATGAACGAACTACTGAGTTGGTTTAATGGCCTACCAATGTATACTATGAGTTTCTTTGCCCTAGGAGTCGGGAAGACACTCGGCAAGAAATGATAGCAAATTTGAAAGAAGAAGAAAAAAAGTAATAATAATAATAATAATGATAATAATGATAATGATAATAATAGACAATAAGAAGATCATAATGCAATTTGTAATAGATTGTTGAAATATTGTTGAAACTGTTAAAGAAACAATCCATCACAATTTGCGCCGCACCCGTCTTATTGTCTACTTTAATGATGATGATGAATGATGATGATGATGGTGATGGTGATGGTGATGATGATGATGGTGGTGATGGTGATGATGATGATGATGATGATGATGGTGGTGGTGATGGTGATGATGATGATGGTGATGGTGATGATGATGATGGTGATGGTGATGATGATGATGGTGATGATGATGATGAGCAGCATGTCCCTTAGTGGCTGGTGTTATGTGCATCTCTGATCACAAACAGAAGTAGTTGGGGAGCATCACAGCCGTGTGTTGAGAGAGGTTCTTTGGAGTTTGAATAATTTGCCTCTTGGAAGTATGGATGTTTCATTCACCATCATTAAACGACCCTTATTCAGGGGGCCCTTTTCAATGGGATGGGCTACTCGACTTGAAGAAAATTCTAGCTGGATCCCACTTGCAAAGTCAGTGCGCTGTTTATCTTGATATGAGGTCACCATGTCACACACATGGTTGTGATGCATGTGCCTGGGGTACCCTTATCAGACGGGCAGTCATGATGGGTATATTGGGCTTTATATAATTATACCCCCGTGTCACTTTGATAGCATGCACTGCTCTCTCACTCAATAATAATGATGATGAATAAATAATAATAATAATAATAATAATAATAATAATAATAATAATAATAATGATAATAAGAGCACTTAGAGAGCGCAAACCTCTGCCAAGGCAATATGAATGTTCTCTGAGTGATTAAACAGAAATGATTTTTAAAATAAGAATATCTGAAATAAACTCGACTGCTCTCACAAACGAGAATGCTAAAAATGAGCCTGATTGCTCTCAAAACTTAAGTAAAAACACAGGAAAAATAATCCAGAATCTTTGTCAGTACCTAATCGATCCCAAAATCTAATCAGTTTGTGCTAGTCACAAGGCTAAACATCCCTGAAAGTTTCATCTGAATCCATCCTGTGGTTCTTGAGATATCTTGTCCATGGACAAACAAACACGACTGAAAACAATACTTCCACCTTCGCTCAGGTGGAGGTAATAATAATAATAATAATAATAATAATAATAATAATAATAATAATAATTTTTTTTTTTTGACATTCACTAGTACAACACAAAATACAAAACCAAATATATGGCACACTAGGCATAACAACATCACGGACGAACTTCCAACCTGTTGTCTCTTGAGGTCTCTGGGTGAGACTTGGAGCCAACTTGTACAAATATAAAGCAAAAGTCAAACATAGAATAATAATAATAATAATAATAATAATAATAATAATAAAAAGAAGAAGAAGGAGAATTCTTTCAAAGTTTTGGCAGAGAGCCAGTAATTTTGAGAGGAGAGGTAAGTTGATTATATTGACCCCAGAGCTGAACTGGTCCCTTATTTTATCAACCCTGAAAAGATGAAAGACAAAGCTGACCTTGGCATGTTTTGAACTCTGGGCACAGTGACTTGGCATAAATACCACAAGGTATTTTTGTCCCGTGCTTCACCAAGTTTCCCAGTTCTTCACAAGGAATGTTTCTAGATACATCGACATATTGACAGTCTGTGTTATTGTTCTTTTAAGCAGACAGGGCTCATGGGTATCCTCTGATTAGGATGTCATCATCATCATCGAGCAGATTTGAGATTTTGGGAGAAAGGGGTGGATGATTGGGTGTTGGGCTGTTTGGTACAACTGTTTGCGTATTGACCCTATTTGAAGGGTGCTCGCTTTTGTTTCGTTTCACACTGAAGGTGTGTATGCATGCATACACACATGCACACACATGCACACACATACACACATATACGCACACAAACACCATACACTCACATACACAACACACACGCACACACATTTTCGTTTCATTTCATCTACTTTCAGCTCACAAGCTGTGGCCATGCTGGGGCACTGCCACATACAGAATTTGTCATCATTATCATCATTATTGTTTTAATGTACACTTTTCTGTGTTTGACGATACTGCTTCTGCTGTTGCTGTGCTGCAACAGATGATGATGATGATCATCATCATCATCATGTGTCACTGTCAAACGAGCAAACTTGTTCATTTGCAATATTCTGTGAAAATATGTCTGCTCACAAGGAAATATTACTTTATTTGGAAACCCGCTGTGCTTGAGGAGACCTATTGAGTCAAGTACATGAACATCGAAATAAATATCAATGGAAATAGTAGTTGTGATACCTGTGCCAGTGGCACATAGAAATCACCATCTGAACATGGCCGATGCCAGCACCGCCTTGACTGGCTTCTGTGCCGGTGGCACGTAAAAAGCACCATCTGAGCGTGACCGATGCCAGCGCCGCCTTGACTGGCTTCCGTGCAGGTGGCACGTTAAAAGCTCCAACCGATCGTGGCCGCTGACACCTGTGCCGGTGGCATGTAAAAAGCACCCACTACACTCGCGGAGTGGTTGGTGTTAGGAAGGGCATCCAGCTGTAGAAACACTGCCAGATCAGACTGGAGCCTGGTGCAGCCTCCTGGCTTCCCAGACCACAGTCGAACTGTCCAACCCGTGCTAGCACGGAAAACGGACGTTAAACGATGATGATTATGATGATGATGATGATTGGAAACAGGTGAGGTTTGGTGACAGGAAAGGCGTCTGGTTGTAAAAAATTGGCCTCTCAATAAATTCTGCCTGACCCAGGCACACACACACACACACACACATGGAGTATCACATATAAAGAAAAACAAATTCACATACAGAGAATGTTAGAGAGAGAGAGGGGGAGGACAGTTGGTGACAGGGAGAAAAAGTAAGAGAGAGAGGGTGAGAGAAAGAGGAGAAAGAAAGACAGGAAATGAGAGAGGGTAGAAAGAAAGAAAGAGAATGGAAAGAAAACGAGAGAAAGGAGAAAGAGTGAGAGGCACAGAAAGAGAGAAAGAGAGAGAGAGAGAAACATGAAAATATATTAAAATGAACTGAACTGACACAAATATGTTCTCTCTCCATGAGTCGTCTGGTAATTGTGATTAGAAATTTAACAGTGACGTAGAATGAAGACAAAATTCTCTTGGCTCCAAAACGTCTCAACATGAAAATACAACCCGGTGCCAAATGGATTCGGTGCCAAAATTAAGTGGTGCTGAATCAGCTGTACCAAGACATCCCGAATCTTAAGATTTGGGTTGGTTAGGCATGGCTGTGTAAACACACCAGCATCGGTTGTCAAGCAATGCTTGGGGAACAAAAACAGACACACACACATACATATATATATATACATATATATGACCAGCTTCTTTCAGTTCCACCTACCAATCCACTCACAAGGCATTGGTCGGCCCGGGGCTATAGCAGAAGACACTTGCCCAAGATGCCACGCAGTGGGACTGAACCCGGAACCATGTGGTTGGTAAACAAGCTACTTACCACACAGCCACTCCTGCGCCTATCCACATTTCATACAAATCAATCCCGTGGTATCTTGTAGCTTCAGAATTTTGAAGATGTGATTGTCGGGTAGGTGTAAGAAGCTGGATCTGGCCAGTTTCAATATAGAACAAATAGAATATATGGGTTGGGTATGGCTGATTCAAATGCTAAGGGGTTAAACACTTATAGTATGCAAATTAGTAGGTCTAGTTGTCTGAAGCTGGTGGATTTATTGAGTATATAACGGTTGGTTGCTGATTCCTCTGGCACTGGTCAATTGATGGAACCACCTTTGGTAAGAAGCCAGTAAGGTTTGAAAATTTATTAAGGCTGGTCATTTTTTTTTCAGTCCCGTAAAAATAGTTAAAGTTGAAACTTTTGTTGTATGTCTGGTTTGTAGGTTTAAACACACACACACACACATCTTTAAATCTTTAATTGTATCAGTTTTAAAGCTGTGGTCATGTTGGGGCAAAGTTATCAACTATTTTTCAAAAATTCTTTAGAAAATGGAATCACACAAACCTTTTGGAATGAAGTTCTTGTATTGTGTGTGTAAGCACTTTTCTTGTTCAATTCAAACACTAATACTGTTTTCCTAAGATTTAAAAAAAATAGTTAATGGCTTTTAAGAAGATTTTTCATCAAATATTATGTCTATCTCATGTATTATAGGCAAAAACTTTCAAACACATACACATGTACACACACAGACACACATACAAACACAAATATATGTGTGTGTGTGTGTGTGTGTCTTCATCTTGACATTGCATGACAGTTGTAAACAAGTGTCACCGTTATACAAGCAGTGTCTTTCATTTCCAAACTTCTTTGGCAATACATCTGATCGTGGCAAAATATTATGTTGCTTGGACAGAAGTGAGGGTTGGTGACAGGAAAGGGCAACCAACTGTAGAAAATCTGCCTGAATCAGACAATCACAGAAAAGTGGATGGTCAAAAAAAATAAAATAATGATGTTGTTGATGATGATGATGAGGGTATTGTTGGTTATTATGGTGATGAAGCTGATGATGATGATGATGATGATGAAGATAGTATTGATGATGATTATGATGATGATGATGGTGGTGTTGATAATGATGATGATGATAATGGTGGTGAAGATGATAGTGATGATGGTATTGGTGGTGATTATTATTATGATGATAACGATGATGATGATGATAGTAATGATGATGATGGCGATGGTGATGATGGTGATGGTGATGATAATGGTGATGAAGATGATGGTGATGATGGTATTGGTGTTGGTGGTGATGATTATTATTGACAATGGTGCTGATGGTGATGATGATGGCGATGGTGACGATGGGGTGATGGTAATGATAATGATGATGGTGGTGGTGATGATAATGATAGTGAGGATGGTGATGGTGATGAACTTAATAGTTTTCCCCTTAGCAGGCAGGTTTTTGTTTTGGTTACCACTCATGAAAATGCTGAGAGTGTTGTGTTGTGGCTGACATCCTTTGTAAAGTTGTTGTTGTTGTTGTTGTATAACTTCAGACAGCCTCAATTCAGCTCTCCTTAGGAATGGTGGCGCTTGATTGAACAATGAGGTGAGACCTGCAGATCTTTTGTTTAAGAGGTTCCTTGTCTGAATCAAGTCCTGGTTCTTACAGCCCACCGAGGTCAACACATGGGGGAAAAATGATATAGGAGGTCCACTGTGACCCGAGGTTGACTATGCCTTTCATCCTTTCGGGGTCGATAAATTAAGGACCAGTTACGCACTGGGGTCGATGTAATCGATTTAATACCTATGTCTGTCCTTGTTTGTCCCCTCTATGTTTAGCCCCTTGTGGGTAATAAAGAAATATGTATTTGCCCTTATTTGTGATAAAATAGATTACCTCCCTTCCACCTCTTAGCTTCCATGTGTTTTGGGGTCACTAACTGTCATCTTTGTACACGCACACACGCACACATACTTACATACAGTTAAATATACATTCACATGCATATATACATACATACACTTACACACACACATACACCCATACTTATACATACATACAAATGCATATTTACATAGACACATACATGTATAAATACATTTATATACATATGTTTATGTATATGCATACATCTTACAAGCATATATAATAACATGCACACATGCATGCATACACATACACATAGTGATATGACGTATACTTACACACATATACACATACAGACAAATACATACATATATTTCTTTACTGCCCACAAGGGGCTAAACATAGAGGAGACAAACAAGGACAGACAAACGGATTAAGTCGATTATATCGATCCCAGTGCATAACTGGTACTTATTTAATCGCCCCCCGAAAGGATGAAAGGCAAAGTCGACCTCGGCGGAATTTGAACTCAGGACGTAACGACAAACGAAATACGGGTACACATTTCGCCCGGCGTGCTAACGTTTCTGCCAGCTCGCCACCTTCAAATACATACTTACATAGACACACAAATACATACAAATATACATATATATATAATCATACAAACATACATACATACAGGGCATCCTGATATGAAATACTGTCTCTGAAAAGTCCTGTCCAACTCTTGCCAGCATGGAAAAAAAATACAAAAAAAAAAAAATAAATAAAGACGGCACTGTTCACACACACACACGCAGAGATAATTATGGAAAATATGCATTATTATTTGTGTGTGTGTGTATGTGTGTGTTCATTCGTTTCCCCCTATCAGTTTTTGAGAACGACACGTTTCGTTGTTCTGACACATATAGTGTTGTCAACAGATGGATATTATCTGTCCACTCACACAAACACAAGTCATATAGATGTTACACATACACACACACACACACACACGCGCGCGCGCGCGCGCAGGCGGCACATGTATCTGGATCAGTTAGGCTGTTAGTGTGTATGCGTGTGCGTGTGTGTATGTGTGTGAGTGTGTGTGTGTGTGTGTGAGTGAGTGTCAGACACATGTAGGCACACACGACATTTATATCCCGAGGATAAAGCTATGACGAGATATTGATAAATAAGCAGACAGACAGATATATATATATATATATATATATAGATAGATAGATAGATAGATAGATAGATAGATAGATAGATAGATAGATGAGAGATGGATGGATAGATAGATAGATTAATAGATCGATAGATAGATAGATAGATAGATAGATAGATAGATAGATAGATAGATAGATAGATAGATAGACAGATAGATAGATAGATAGATAGATAGATAGACAAATAGATAGATAGATAGATGAGAGATGGATGGATGGATAGATATGTTTCTTTATTAGCCACACAGGGCTGCACACGGACACGACAAAATTACAAGGTAGAGCTTTTCTTTTGGGGGTAAAAGAAGAGGGTTTGGTTTTCGATCAAAAGGGATCGTAAATGGAAAGAAAGAAGACAAAAAAGGGGGGGATAAAATTTAAAAAAAAAGGGAAAGGAAAAAAAATTGATCAATAGGGATCGTTCTAGACAGATAGATAGATAGGATAGATAGATAGATTAATAGATCGATAGATAGATAGATAGATAGATAGATAGATAGATAGATAGATAGATAGATAGATAGATAGACAGATAGATAGATAGATAGATAGATAGATAGACAAATAGATAGATAGATAGATGAGAGATGGATGGATGGATAGATATGTTTCTTTATTAGCCACACAGGGCTGCACACGGACACGACAAAATTACAAGGTAGAGCTTTTCTTTTGGGGGTAAAAGAAGAGGGTTTGGTTTTCGATCAAAAGGGATCGTAAATGGAAAGAAAGAAGACAAAAAAGGGGGGGATAAAATTTAAAAAAAAAGGGAAAGGAAAAAAAATTGATCAATAGGGATCGTTCTAGACAGATAGATAGATAGATAGATAGATAGATAGATAGATAGATAGATAGATAGATAGATAGATAGACAGAGAACGATAGCAGGCCAGATAGATACTGTCGGATAGGCAGGCAGTGACAGATAACTAGATTGCAAAATTCTGTATGTATGAGTGTGGGTGTGTGTGTCTGTCTGTCCGCCCGTCCATTTATCTATCCATCTATGTGTCTGTTTGTCTATCCGCTCGCCCGTCCGTCTGTCCATCCATCCATCCATCCGTCTGTCTGTCTGTCTGTATGTATGTATGTATGTTTTCCGAGCGATCTTTTATTAACAGGTGAGCTGGCAGAATTGTCCGTTTTTACATTCTGAGTTCAAATTCCGCCGAGATCCACTTTGCTTTTCATCCTTTCGGGGTCAATAAAATAAGTGCCAGTTGAGTACTGGAATCGTCCCCTGAACTGGCTTTGTGCCAGAATCTGAAACCGACATTTTGTTGACAGAAATAATGCTAAAGCCGGCAATATAAGCGCTTATATATTTAGACTGATTTTTACATACATACGCATGTACATACACAGATACATGCATACAAACGTACACACACACATGAGGCGGTACCAAAAAGTTCCTGGCTTTAAAGGTGTCGCGCAAGGCCTGGTTGGGGGCTCTATCTTCCGAGTTCTTTACAGAGCTTAGAAAAACTGAAGTACCGCTGCAATATGTGTGTGATTCCGAGATGGGAATATGTCTGTATTTTCTTTTACCCAAATCCAGGAACTTTTTAGCATCCCCTCGTACACACGTACACACACACACACACACACACACACACATATATATATATATCAATAATAACAAAGGGTAAAATTAATTAATTAAGAAGTAATCAGTAATTTTACCAAGTAGAATTCGGCATGAAAAAGACCCTTTCATGGTAAGCTTAAGTAATACTTTATAATTAGGGTTCAGCAAAGATTTGCCTCACCAAATACCGAAGTTTAGAAATAGCAGTCAAAAAATCTTAGCTATTCCTTCTACTTTAAAAGGGACTCCCTTTCAGGAACTTTGGTTTTACTGGGAGTCCTTTTTAAAGTAGAAGGAATAGCTAAGATTTTTTGACTGCTATTTCTAATTATAAAGTATATATATATATATATATATTTCTTTACTGCCCACAAGGGGCTAGGCACAGAGGGGACAAACAAGGACAGACAAAGGGATTAAGTCGATTACATCGACCCCAGTGCGTAACTGGTACTTTATTTATCGACCCCGAAAGGATGAAAGGCAAAGTTGACCTCGGCGGAATTTGAACTCAGAACGTAACGACAGACGAAATACCGCTAAGCATTTCGCCGGGCGTGCTACCGTTTCTGCCAGCTCGCCGATACATATATATGTTGCAGAATGAGGGAGAGTTGCATTTTGTGTGTGTGATTTGTAGGAGGAGCTCTGGTCAGCCATAGGAGAACTCACAGGAATCGACCCCTGGTAAATTGTGATACGGCTATTGTTCACAGCAGAGCGTGTGCAACATGTGGAAAGGCATGCCTCTCAGTTGGAGGATTGAAAAGGCACGTGAAAAGAGTTCATACTGTGGCACCTGTTCTCTTCTGCCAGCCAGCACAGCTGTGCATTATGTAATAGAATGTGCAAACCTTTCGCCAGGCTCAACAGTCACAAAAAGGCCTCACATTGCATCATCATCGACTCACTTCAATGATTCGTTCTAGGAATGGCTTTGCTCGTATACGAGAAAGCAGCTAAGAAGATATATGTGTGTGTGCGTGAATATATATATATATATCTTTATATATAAAAGTGAAGTTGTGTGTCTGTCTCCTACGATTTAGATTCCTAACTACTCCCACATTTTGCGGTGCAGTTTAACCAAAACCGGGTATCTTAGAGTCGTGATTCATATCGAGTCCTTCTGGGTATTAGCGCGCGTCTACGATGAGTCTACGATTGAAAAAAAAATTTACCATCAATTTTTCCCATTTTTAATCCATTTTTGGCATATATAAGGGAAGTAACTCTCTAAAAATTTATTATTAAATCTCAGAACGTAAAAAGCTACAGTAACACCCCCCCTTTGTGGTTAGCCATTTTGAAATGGCTATTATACTTTACATCTCTAAAAATGCTTATATAGTTATTTCCCTTACAAACCCGAGCAACGCCGGGCGATACTGCTAGTATATATATATATATAATCAGAATAAGCAACAAGAATGACTCCGGTAATTTGGTACGATCATTTCGTACTACATCATTTTATTAAATGTAAGTATTACAACAGATTTAAGATGCTGAGCACTCATCAGCCAATTTTAGAGGTTTTCCATTAATACAAAAATTTTCAAATCAGGTGGCAACATTATAGAGAAGGTAGATATATATAGACAAAGATGTGGATTTGAATGTTAAGAACATACGAGATAGTAGAGTCCACTGACTGACTAAAATCTCGTTGTTCTGACTATAATATATATATATTATACACATTATATTAGTTTTGTAATTTACTTAATCTTTACTTTTTATTGTTATTTAATTTTTTTCTAGATGGTGTAATTTAATTATTCATTTTGAATTGATAAAAGGTGGGTTTTTTTTCTAATATTTTATATATATTATATTGTGTGGAATTTGATTTAGTATTTCTGAATTGAATTTTTTTTCCTTGTAAGTTTGGATTTTATTCCCTCAAATAATAATTATATATATATCTATATATATAAAACTGTAGTTGTGTGAGTGTCTGTCTCCTACGATTTAGATTCCTAACTCCTCCCACATTTTGCGGTGCAGTTTAACCAAATTCGGGTATCTTATAGTCGTGATTAATATCGAGCCCGTCTGGCTATTAGCGCGCGTCTACGCTGAGTCTACGATTTTAAAAATAATTTAACATCATTTTTTATTCCATTTTAATGCATAATTTTTCGTGTGTCGATGGCGGCGGAGTTGGCGTCCATGGTCACACCTGCACCTGTTTGCTTCTCCCCCTTCTTCCCTCCCTCGTGAAGCTGTAGGGAAGGGAGTTTAAGGAAATCAACGTCGTAATGCGTTGTCAAGGAGACCAGCGTTCTTTTAGAACAACGACTTCATGGCTTGAAGACACCAAAATAGAAATGGCTAAGAAAGCCCGAATTGGCATCTATAAGGGAAGTAACTCTCTAAAAATGCTTATATAGTTATTTCCCTTACAAACCCGAGCAACGCCGGGCGATACTGCTAGTATATATATAAAAGTGAGGTTGTGTGCTGTCTGGCTCCTACGATTTAGATTCCTAACTACTCCCACATTCTGCGGTGCAGTTTAACCAAAAAGCGGGTATCTTATAGTCGTGATTCATATCGAGCAGTTCTGGGTATTAGCGCGCGTCTACGATGAGTCTACGATTAAAAAAAAAATTTACCATCAATTTTTCCCATTTTTAATGCATTTTTGGCATATATAAAGGAAGTAACTCTCTAAAAATTTATTATTAAATCTCAGAACGTAAAAAGCTACAGTAACCCCCCCCCCCTTTGTGGTTAGCCATATTATACTTTACATCTCTAAAAATGCTTATATAGTTATTTCCCTTACAAACCCGAGCAACGCCGGGCGATACTGCTAGTATATATATATATATATATATATATATATATATACATACAGACATACTCGGAGTACCGATATAGATTAATCTCAGCAAGGTGTGTATGTGTGTATGCATATTGCATATACCGTATTTATTCGTGCATAAGTCACATTATATATTTGATTTTAGCTAAAAGAAAACACAACAAACTAGGGTTACCATCTTATTCACCGGGTAAAAGGTAAAACTGGGAAGGGAAAAAAATTGTACGAAAAATGAATACCATATATATATATATATACATACATTAATACCATATGTATATATATATATATATATATATATATATATATATATATAATATATATATATATATATATATATATATATATATATATATACATACATACATACATATATATATATTTATATGCATACACTCACACACATATGTACGTATTACATGGTATCAGGGTATCGACCAGACTGTCGCATTTTGTTATACATCGCTGATCACTATGCACTTCGCATTGTTTTAGCTTTCGATTGACGCCACCCCACTGGCTTAGGGGAACAGGCCAACATTGACCCCTGACCAAAAAGCCAGTCCCTTGCAGGGTGACACGTTTACAGCTGAGTGGACTGGAGCAATGTGAATTGAAGTGTTTAGCTCCAAAATACACCACGCACCACTTGATCCGAGAATCGAACCCACGATCTAGTAATCGTGCATCCTAACCATAAGGCCATGTGCCTTCACGTACACAGAGTTGTGGTGATGCATATCTATCTATCAATCTATCTATCTATCTATCTATCTATCTATCTATCTATCTATCTATCTATCTATCTATCTATCTATCTATCTATCTATCTATCTATCTATCATCTATTTAAAACTAGTCTGAGAAGTGCCAACAAACGAAACTTGAGTTAATCAGTTGCTTTTGCTAAATATTAATGTATGTTTGTGTGCAAATACTGCTTTTACTCGTGCGTAAGTTGTACTATTTTATACTTGATTTTAACCGAAAAACCTGGGGTGCGGCTTATACACGAGTAAATACAGAAAACATATGTAAATATGTGGATTAGAGGTAGAGAGAAAGAGCAAGAAGCTATTAAAAAAGGAAAAAGAGAAAGAGACGAAAAGTTAGCTAACATGACAGATTTAGATAGATTAGCAGACAGTGATTGATTAAATTGATAGATAGAGAAGTAGGTTAAACGTACGTTTTCTTTCATAACCCTTCTACTAGCTATCTGCTTTTAATATTCATTATTCTCTTGCTTTCTTTAACACTCTACCTCCACTCTATCTATTTATCTGTCTGTATATCTATCTATCAATCTATCTATCTGTCTGCC
>NC_043017.1:10478338-10508338 GCF_006345805.1 Octopus sinensis | reverse complement strand
CATGTATGTGTGTGTGCGCGCGGTTGTGTGTGTGGAACCAGACAGCAGAAAGGAGTATAAACAAACCGACCCTCCTCCTTAGTGACACTACTACTACTACTACTACTACCACCACAACAACAACAATACATACACACATACTACTACTACTTCTACTACAAGAAACACCTCTACTTTCAACCTGAAAACCCCCTGCCAGTAGTTCGATGCATTGGTGGAGGGGGTTTCTATTTGGATCACTCGGTACCGTTTAAAATCTTTTATATTTTTGGCTACACACATACAAACACATATATAAATCGCATATCTATACCCCATCTCCCTCTCTCTCTATATATATACATATATTATTATTATTATCTTGATATATATATTTTTGGATCTTCCCCGTCCTCTGCTCTCTGTGTGTTTTATTTTTCTGTTGCTATCGGAGGAAAAGGAAGACTTTTTTTTTTTTGCATATAATTCTTCAAAGACGGGAGATTAATTAATAGCGGAAGGAAGGAAGAAAGGAATAAGACGACTACATACAACAGCAAAAAAAAAAAAAAAAAAAAACGTGATTGCACAACAACAACAACAGTAGCAGCAACAACAATAATTGTACTATAAAAAGAAAAGAAGGAGGTGTTTAAGGAAACAAGATTGGATCCAACGTCCGTGGTGTCTTCGGGTGTATTTACCGATTCCCACGGCTCCGAAGAAATTCTCTTACATTCTCGATCCATCATCATCAGCAGTCATCCAGCCTTCCACCTTCGTCCTCCTTCATCATCGTTCGTTTCTACATCACCTTTATAAATCTTCTTCACCTTATATCGTCGTTGCTGTTGTTGTTAATGTTGCTATTAACGTCGTTAACGTTATCACTATCATCATCTTCATCGTTATTATTATCACCACAACCACGATCATCATCATCATCATCATCATCATTGTCGTCGTCTTCGTCTTCGTCGTCGTTTTCATCGACGTTGTTGTCATCATCATCATGATTCAGCATTCGGAAAAACTGGATTCCATGAACGGATTGGTGCCTGTATCTTCTCCGACGTCGGCAGCTGCCGCGGCCGCTGCTGCTGTTGTCGCAGCCGCCACCGCCGCCGAACCCTCTCTAGCTGACACTGTCGAAGGTAAGTGTGATCATTGATTATATATATATATATATATATACACACACATATATATATATATAAATAAATATATATAAAGTTCTATGTTTCTATATCTTGGTATATATATTAATCGATATATCTATGCCTATCTATCTATCTATCTATCTATCTATCTATCTATCATGCCGAACTATATATTTGTTTGCTTGTATATATATATATATATATATATATATATACACACACACTTGTACCGATATACACAAATATCTATACAATATCTATCTATCTATCTATCTATCTATCTATCTATCATGCCGAACTATATATTTGTTTGCCTGTATATATATATATATATATATATATATATATATATATATATATATATATATATATATTATACACACACCACTTGTACCGATATACACAAATATCTATACAAACATACATACACACACAGTTCATGTGTATACCTATAAGATCCAATCGTTTTTCACTTACACTGCGTGAGATAACTGTTACATCACACTCACCCGTATATACATCCATCTACACATGCATTTAATGCGCACATACACGCATTTAATCAGACGAAACACAGTCGTTATCACATGTATAAGAAAAGTATTGCTACATGAATTATGTATCATGTATTCTACACTCATCTGTATGTATACATACAGCTACACGCCTATATACACAGGCATGTTTATAATCCTTTTATACCGTTATAGTATATAAAAAAATATATATATATACACACCAAATGGAAGCAATTAAATGTCTTACGAGGCACCTGCTATCGTGTGATATATGTATGTGTTGTATATCTCAGTGTATGAAATATGCAACTGAACTAAGTGTGGAGGGATAAAACACATATAGGTGTCTCTGTGTATATATACAGACAATCGCATATATATATATATATATATATATATATATATATATATATATATATATATATATTCACGCACATTCATAAACACATGCTTTTATGTATCACACGCTTGTATACCCACGCGCGCGCGCACACATCTTTGACAGGAAATCAGACATTTCATATCCTCCAGACATTTGCTTCTTGAAGGATTTATCGATCCTGTTCGAAGAGTTTATCGGCCCTTATTTACCTATTTCTACCTCTTTGCTCTTGTGCCGAACCCCGCTAAAGTTGCAGGGGGGTCATTAAAGGGAGCCGCAGACATAAACAAGGGCATACACATACATGCTTCATTATGTATGCATTATATATATATATATATATATATATATATATATATATATATATATATATATATATATATATATATATTTATGTATGTATGTATAGATGGATGGATAATACGTGATGTTTCTAATGATAATTATAAATAAATATCTAATGATGGTGGAGCTTTAAGCTAGTAGATGAGTAAAATTATCAAATCCTGTCAGGGTTAATTGGGACTAATGGAATAAATCAACTAGTGATATTATGTGCGTATATATATATATATAATATATATATATATATATATATATATATATAGTATATATATTATATTATATATATATATATATCTATATATATATATATTCACGCACATTCATAAACACATGCTTTTATGTATCACACGCTTGTATACCCACGCGCGCGCGCACACATCTTTGACAGGAAATCAGACATTTCATATCCTCCAGACATTTGCTTCTTGAAGGATTTATCGATCCTGTTCGAAGAGTTTATCGGCCCTTATTTACCTATTTTATACCTCTTTGCTCTTGTGCCGAACCCCGCTAAAGTTGCAGGGGGGTCATTAAAGGGAGCCGCAGACATAAACAAGGGCATACACATACATGCTTCATTATGTATGCATTATATATATATATATATATATATATTATATATTATATATATATATATTATATATATATATATATGTATAATATATTTATGTATGTATGTATGTATAGATGGATGGATAATACGTGATGTTTCTAATGATATTATAAATAAATATCTAATGATGGTGGAGCTTTAAGCTAGTAGATGAGTAAAATTTATCAAATCCTGTCAGGGTTAATTGGGACTAATGGAATAAATCAACTAGTGATATTATGTGCGTATATATATATATATATATACATTACGGTGTTGGCTTTTGTACATTGTTTCGTTACCCAGTTCTACTCACATGAAGCTATGGTAGCAAACGTTTAGCCAAGGTGACCTGCCGTGGTATTGAACCCGGAAACACAACGTTGCGAGACGAGCTCCTTGTACCACACAACCACAGGCAGACCTAATATGTATGTATGTGCTTGGCTGCGTGTGTGTGTGTACACATAACACACTCGCACACACACATATATACATGCTCACGCATGCTCACTATACCTATACGCATACCTCTCATCACACAAATGTGTATGTGTATATATATATATATATATATATTATATATTGTGTGTGTATATATATATATATATACACATACACCTGATATTACATAATTCTCCCCACCTGTCTGTCTATATACCCTTCGCGCAAAAATCAGCTTATCAGAGTTATACACACTTATCTGTCTGCTTGTTTATCTAAATATATATATATATACACACACACACCACCGCCACTATTCCACACAATGACACATCATAGATTACACTATCTCTCTCTCTCTCTCTCTCTCTCTCTCTCTCTCTCTCTCTCACACACACACCTTTATATATCTATATATACACGTGTACTACTTATACATACACCCTTTAGTTTTTGGGCTGTTTGTAAATGTTAGTAAATAAAAGAAAACATAAAACCATTGACATATATATATATATATATGTGGAGTTGGCTCCATTTAGCTGTTTGAATACTGCCCATTAACCATTTGTCCTCTGGGTTGTGCTTTGGACATTTATCTATATCTCCGTTATGATATTATATATATATATATAATCAATAAAAGTTATGATATTATATATATATATATTATAGTCAATATATTTATAGTCAATATCAGAAAGGATGTGTGTATGTAATGCACATGTACGTGTAGGTGATAGGCTGAATGTCTGTGATGTGTATTTATATATATACTGGTAATCTGCGTGTGTGTGTGTGATGTATGTGTGTATGTATATCTCTAAGTATATTATATATATATAAAGTGTTTAGTTAACTAGAAATTGTGTTGAAAAGTGCCGTTCAAAAGGAAAAGATCCATATATATATATATATATATATATATATATATATACACACACACATGAATACATATGACCTATATATATATATTATATATATATATATATATGTATGTATGTATGTATGTATGTATATGTATGTATGTATATAGTTGTATGGATCTTTATATAGGTGACTGAATATGAGTGTGTAAACTTGTTTAAATATGTCTTTAGATATACGCGTGTATCAGCGTATATAACATCAGTATGTTGAAAGTCTTTACTTTTGAAACAACTGTACATACACGCACAGATACTGTGAGTATACACAAACGTATATACCGTGTATAAGCCCATTTCTATATATACTATATGTTTGTATATACGTATATAAACTGTGTCTGTACACATGTATTTATATATACTGTAAGCGGACACATGTGTATATTGAGTGTATATTTACAGGTATGTACTATGTAAATATACACATGCATACGTACATACGAATATATATACACATACGTATATATATATATGTGTGTGTGTGTATGCAATCTCTATACGTATACCTATATATGTATATATACTCGAACATACATACATACAATGTAATCAGTAAAATCTAGGTGTCTGATGGAGGCTGACATGTTTGTTTTACAGGTGAAACTACCGTGATTATTGTAGTGTGAATAATTGTCTGCAGCTATTGTAATGCCTTGTTATTTAGTGTACCCGGGAAGTGTGTGTGTGTATGTGTATACATATAAAATGTCTTGCATAAACTTTCAATAAATGTAATCTGCGTTTTATGGTTGTTGAGTTTAATGTAATCTTTGAGTGATCCAGCTGACCAAACGATTTTAGTCAGTTAGGGTTGATTCTGCTAATGTGACCTGCCTTTATTTAAAAGACAATCAGTAGTGATTTGAGGGAGATTTAGCTGCTGTTTCGAATGTAAACTTTTGGCGGAGGTAAAGAATACGCACACCACCCGTTTTCGGCCTAACCCTTAAAACTAACCCCTAAACCCTAACCACCAGGTGTGCGTATTTTTTTTTTACCCTCGCCAAACTTTTAACAGATCTCTGTTGGTTTTTAGCTCCAGCTTAACCATAATCCAGCTGATCATCCTGTTTCCTTTTAGGAAAGTACAGGACCACATTATCTAATGTGTTCCTGTCCTTGTTTAAGGCAGTAAAGCCATTTATTTGAGGGAGATTTGACTGCTATTTCTAATGTAACCTTTTAGAAGCTCTGTGTTGCTTTTTAGCACCAGTTGAAACGTCATCTCACAGGCAAGCCTGATTTTTTTTTAGGGGTAATGTAGGACTGATTTATCTGTTGTGACTTACAGGCTTGTCCTACACTTACAGGTGCCGGTATCACATAAAAAGTACCCATGCCGGTGCTGCGTAAACGCACCCAGCACAGTGTTAAGTTGTTGGGATTAGGAAGGGCACCCAGCAATAGAAACCATGTCACAGAAACAGACAATTGGAGTCTGGATAGCGCCAAGTTCAAACCGTCCAACCCATGCCAGCATGGAAAAACGGACGTTAAACGATGATGAAGATGATGGTTTAAAAGCTGGCTAGATGTAACGTAAGGGAGATTTGGTCGCTATTTCAGCGTAATCTCTTAAGACTTCCGTGTTGATTTTTTTAGTATCAGCTTAACTGAATCAGCTGATCATCTTGTGTTTTATACAGGAGTCTTGCAAAAGTTCACATTATCTAGCGTCATGCTCCTATTTAAAAGACAGTCAAGTGTGATGTGAAGGAGATTTGGTTGTTATTTCTAATGCGTTGCTTTTTAACACCAGGTTAAACGTGATCCAACTGATCGTCTTGTTTTCATTTAGGGGTGTTCCTCCTTCACGTATTTAAGACAGGTGTTATTTAAGGGAAATTTGGTTGCTATTTCTAGCATAGTCTTTTAGGAGGTCTGCGTTTGTTTCTAGCACCAGGTGAACTCTGATCCACCGGACCATCTTGTTTTTTTTTTTAGGAGTATGATTGAATTTGTTGATGTACCCTATTTATTTCTATTTCATTTAAGGCGGTAGGATGGTACGATTTGAGGGAGATTTGGTCGCTATTTCTACAACGTCGGGCGACCACTTAGAAGTTTTCTCTTTGACTCGTTATAGAGTTCTATTTTTTTTTTTATTGGTGTCATGACTTATGTATTGTACGTAAAGGTAGCTACGATAAAGTGGACAGATATACGAGGTCTCTCTTTCTCTTTACACACCTCTTTCTCTCATATATATATATATATATATATATATATATATATATATATATATATATAATATATATATATATATATAATATATATGAGTGGACAATCGAAAGAAGAGGGCACTCAACACATTTAGTAAGAGTTATATGTATTATTTAAAACAGTTTCAGTTCTGTGCTACTTCAAGTTTTGCAGTCCCATAACGGGAACCTGACTCCTTCGGGACTGAAAGAGTCTAGCTCCCGTTAGGGGTTTGCATACATGCATGCACACACACACACAGGGCCAGATTCAGACCGAGTGGGCTCCTACTATTTTTGCTAATTTAAAACAGGATAATAAGGAAGGCCCTATTAAATCTAAAAGGGTCCAATAAATTAAAAGAGGGCTCAGTAATTTTAAAAGAACTTTACTCGATTAAGAATAATTCAAACAAGTTAGAAAACTATTACAGATTATTAATTTGATTGCTGTAAATATATTTTGAAATTAACTCCAAGCTTTAGGCTTCTCTGAGTTAAAGGAGCCCCTTCAATGTTTGGGGGTGGGTGCCTCTGGAATATAGCCTATACATATATCCTGCCGTGTGTGTGTATGTATGTACGTACGTACACTCATACACACGCACACAAAACCTGCCAGTTTTCATGTAAGGTCTTGTAGTGGTAATTATTGTTTAGTCCCAGCTCAGTGAATAGAGATCGAATCTTAGCAAAGGCAATCCAAAAATGATAATGTTTTTTTCTTTCTTCTTTCGTTTGTATTCCTCGGACTACATTATCTAATGTGTCCTTTCATCTCTCTCCGTTTCTTTAAAACTGTAATAATGCATGATTTGAAGGAGATTTTACTGCTATTTTCAATCAGGTCAAAGCGACTGTGTAGTCGCCTCTGTCATCTTGTGTAGCTAGATTTGCAGTGTTTGTGTTTAATATCATTTTTGTGCATCTTTCTCGGTGTCTTGGAGTTTTAAAAGCACTGGGAATTACCAGGACTCTAAAAAAAAAAAAAAAAAAGTAAAATTTCTAAGGCAGAAGTGTTTCTGAATAGTTGTTCCTCAAATTCCCGTATTTCATGGGGAAAAAAGGTAGTTTTTTCCCCCCTCAGTTTGCAGAATCGTTAGCGCGCCGGACAAAATGCTTGGCGGTATGTCTTCCGGTTTTACGTTGTGAGTTCAGATTCCGTCGAGGTTGAATTTGTCTTTCATCCTTTCGGGATCAATGAAATATGTACCAATTAAACATAGGGATCAATCTAATCCATACACCCTCCTCAAATTTCAAGCCTTGTGCCTATAATAAAAAAGGATTATTAGAGTATTGGGTGGGTGGGGGTGAAGGCTCTGGAGTATTTTTTTTCTGGTTCTTTACGTTCTCAGTTCAAGACCCATCGAGGTCAACTTTGCCTTTCATTCCTCCGAGATCGGTAAAATAAAAGTACCTATCAAATATTGCGATCGATCTTACCTCCCCTCAAATTTTTGCGAGCCTTGTGTCTAAACTAGAAATCCTTAGTATTATTATTTAGTATTCCCGAATTTCATTCACCGGAAATTACTATTCTAAAGAATTCCCCCCCCCCACACACACACACAATTCTTCTTTCTTCGCAAAGGTGCCAAATAGAACCTTGGCGCGATTTGAACTCAAAACTTCAAGAACCGGAACAGATGCTTGCAAAGCCATTTTATCCGGCGCTCTAACGGTTCTGCCATAGTAATCGCTTTTGTATTTCATACAACTGCGACGGATGAAGGAATATTTAGTGCGTACAGCCGGTATGGGTTCCCATAAAATCACTTGTGAGAAAACACACACATAAAACAACAGTAAAATAAAAGGAAATGAAATTAAAACCCCCCCATTAGGGGGCAGCAGGATTGGAGCCAACCCAGGAAGTTTGCAGTTCGTGTATGAAAGATACGGGAATATTGTCAACGTCGTATGGCAGTTGAGCATAGTGGATGGACCAAATTATCGGAAGGGTTACAATTTGTTATTGCACCGCTTTCTGTAAGTCTATATAAGTGGTTTATAATTTTCCGGTGTCGTTGGTACTATCGCTAGAGTCAGTTGTTGCTGTTGATTACCCCCAGGTCAGCCCCTCTCCCCTCCGTCCTATTAGTAAAAAGAATAAAATTCTAGCCGTGCCAGTTCCGTCTGCGAGTATCTAGGTCTGCATTTTCTTGCGTATCTTTCCACCTCATCTTTCTAACCACAACCATTATCATCATCTCCGTCATCATCAACATCGTTTTAACATGCTTCATCCACGTAAGCTTAGGTGATTCTTTAACTCCAGGTCAGCTGCAATCAAGTGAGACCTACGGCAATTCATTATCATCCTTTTTTTTTTTTTTTGACACATATCTAGGATTACATCAAATGTGTCCTTACCTTTTTTTTTTTAAAAAGTAAAAGACTTGGCTGCTATTTCTAGCAGTTTGAGTAACTCTTTGGAGACTTCATCTTTAACTTGTTGGGAGTGTGCATATAAGTATATATATTCTTTTATTTGTTTTAGTCATTTTCACTGCGGCCATGCTGGAGCACCGCCTTTAGTCGAACAAATCGACCTTGGGATTTATTCTTTGTAAGCTTAATACTTATTCTATAAGTCTCTTTTGCTGAACCGCTAAGTTACGGGGACGTAAATACACCAACATCGGTTGTCAAGGTGGGGGACAAAGACAGGCACACACACACACACGCACACATATACATACACACATGTATATACGACGGGCTTTTTTCAGTTTCCATCTACCAAATCCACTCACAAGGCTTTGGCCCAAGGCTGTAGCATAAGACACTTGCCCAAGGTGCTACGCAGTGGGACTGAACCTGGAGCCATGCAGTTGGTAAGCATTCTACTTACCACATAGCCACTCTTGCACCATATCTCTCTCTATATAAACGGCAGTTTGTCTGCGTTTTCTGTGTGTCTGTTTGGTTGTACCCTCACCCTGACCACGGCTTTCAACCGATTCTGATGAAACTTGACACACACATAGCCCAATGTCATAATTCAAAACTAACGCAGCGAAAATTTTGAAAAGTTCCCCCAGTTCTGAAAAAAATCGATAAATTCGACATGGGGTCGAGAATCAGAAACACAAACCACAGACTGTCTAGGTGATGCAACTCGACCTTTTTAACTCTCAAAAAAATTTACCATCATTTCTTTTCCATTTTTTTGCTATTTTTTGGCTATAACTCTCTAAAAATGCTTTATAGTTATTTCCCTTACAAACCCGAGCAACGCCGGGCGATACTGCTAGTATATATATATAAAAGAAGAAAAAGAAAATGGAGATTGGAAAGATAATGATTGTTTATTATTTATAGCAAATTAATCATCTTTCCTTACAGCTGTTTCAATTAATACTTAATGAATACTAAGTAAATATTAAATTTATATGACCTAAGTGTACTATCTTCAGAGTGGGAAAAAAATATACCCTTGGGTGTTTTATATGTGTTTATGGATTCAGTCTGCTATAATGAATCCATAAACACATATAAAACATCCGAGGGTATATTTTTCCCCCTCTCTGAAGATATTACACTCAGGTCATATAAATTTAATATTTACTTAGTATTCATTGAGTATTACTTGAAACAGCTGTAAGGAAAGATGATTAATTTGCTATAAATAATAAACAATTATTATCTTTCCAATCTCCATTTTCTTTTTCTTCTTTTATATATATATATGGTGCAAGAGTGGCTATGTGGTAAGTAGAATGCTTACCAACTGCATGGCTCCAGGTTCAGTCCCACCGCCTAGCACCTTGGGCAAGTGTCTTATGCTTCAGCCTTGGGCCAAAGCCTTGTGAGTGGATTTGGTAGATGGAAACTGAAAAAAGCCCGTCGTATATACATGTGTGTATGTATATATATATGTGTGTGTGTGTGCCTGTCTTTGTCCCCCGCCTTGACAACCGATGTTGGTGTATTTACGTCCCCGTAACTTAGCGGTTCAGCAATCTTTCCAATCTCCATTTTTTTCATCTTCCTATATATATATATAAGACCACCTCGGATCTTATATGTGAAATTGGACTTGTTATAAGCTAAACCATTTTAACCCACTGAACATGCACTGTTGAAATTGGGGTGTGTCTTATATAGTTGTATGTCATGTTTACCATCAAATATGGTATATTAAATAGAACCATTTTTTTTTCAATATTTATAATTTTTACTCTATTAAATTTTTTACTACTTTTAATTAGGGCAACCGGAAAAGAAAGCTAATTTTGTACACCCTTTTATTCATTAAAAAGGAAAATCTGTGGGTCTTCGATTTAGCTGTACCTTCTGCACTATGATAGTATAAACCCTCCGTTAACCCATATCCCACGGGGCTCAAAGCACGTGGTTATTTAGCTTAAGGGTTAATATAGTCCTGGGTATAGTTTGGTAGTAATGTGTTGAGATTTGTAGTTAGTTGCATGGATTAGGTGCAAGTATAATAGTGTCTGTAGTAGTTTGCAGTGATATAGTTTGGTTTTAGTATTATGGTGTGATTCTAGTCAGTGAAGTGGTTTTGATGGTGGTTGCTGTATAGTGTAGTATTATTGCAGCGAATGGTATAGTCGTGTAATGTGATTGTATTCAGTGATACGGTTTGGGTGCTAGTATAGTGTAATGTAACTGTAGCCAGTTTGGTGGTGTGGTGTGATAGTACCGTGCGAGTTGTGAGTGAAATAGTTTTGGTGGTGGTAGTAGCATTGTATTTGTAGTCAGTGGTATAGTTTTGGTGGTGTGGTTAGCGTGTGCTAAATGTGTGAGATCCTCATGACTAAAAGCAACATGGAGTCTGCTGCCAGTTGTAAACACACTAAACTCACTTTGTACCATTAAGTAGAGGAGAGAGAGAAAGAGTGAGAGAGTGAGTATGTGTGTGTGTGTCTCTTTCTTTTTTCCTCTTCCTCGCCTTACACATCACTCCCTTTTGCTTCTTGTCTCTCTATCTTACACATCTGAGAGAAATCTCTTACTGTGTCTGAAATATGTTGTCTGTCTGCCTATCTATCTATCTATCTATCTATCTATCTATCTATCTATCTATCTATCTATCTATCTATCTATCTATCTATCTATCTATCTGTCTGCCTATCTATCTATCTATCTATCTATCTATCTATCTATCTATCTATCTATCTATCTATCTATCTATCTATCTCTATCTATATCTATCTATCTATCTGTCTGCCTTATCTATCTATCTATCTATCTATCTATCTATCTATCTATCTGTCTGTCTGCCTATCTGTCTATCTATCTATCTATCTATCTATCTATCTATCTATCTATCTGCCTATCTATCTATCTGTCTGTCTGCCTATCTATCTATCTATCTATCTATCTAAGTTATAACCACAACACACATTTTATAACTACATCCAGTTTTACAACCGCCCCTCCCCCATATATATATAATATATATATATATATATATATATATATATGTGTGTGTGTGTGATTATCTATCTTATACATA
Organism: Octopus sinensis; assembly: GCF_006345805.1. NCBI lineage: Eukaryota > Metazoa > Mollusca > Cephalopoda > Octopoda > Octopodidae > Octopus > Octopus sinensis. The sequence continues at coordinate 10,496,300 of NC_043017.1, read as the reverse complement.
TATATCCAGTTATCTATCATACACACACACACTTTACTACATTACACAACACGCCACTCACGCAATCATCTCCTTCCCCTCCAACACAATCTCACAACTGTACAGCTACGCACGCCACCACCACCATCACCACCGCCACCACCACCACCACCGCCACCACCACCACCATCATAGTTACAAGTCGTTGTTGCTTTTTTCTCCAACAACCACAGCATCTGCTAATTCCTTCGTAGCAAAAAAGCTTCATATTTCCCTACTGACAAAAACCTCTCTCTCTTCCAATACCCTTCAACACCCCCATCTCCCAGCTGATGTGTTTTCTTTTGAGGTTCCTTCTTCTCCTCCTCCTCTTCCCCCCTTCTTCATCCGTTTTTTTTTCTCCTCTTCTTTTTCTTTTTCTTCCTTTTCTTTTTCATCTTCTTCCTTCCTTCCTCCTTCATAGTTTCTTTCTTCGTTCGTTTTTCTGTTTTTTTTAATTCTCTTGTTCTCTGCATTTTTCTGTTTTTTTTCTTCTTCTTTCTCGTTGTTGCTCTTCTTCTTCCCCTTCTTCTTCTTCTTCTTCTTCTTCTTCTTCTTCTTCTTCTTCTTCTTCTTCTTCTTCTTCTTCTTCTTCTTCTTCTTCTTCTTCTACCACCACCACCACTTCTCCTCCTCATCCCACCTCTATCTCTTACGTCTTTTCCCTACAAAAACCTCCTTTCTGACCCACTCCTGTTATTATTAAATTCACTGCTCCCCCGTCCGTCCGTCCGTCTTTTGTGTCACTGCAACTGGTTCTTTCTTATTCTGGCATCTTACACTTTGCCGTTACAGAAGATCCTTGCGCTTTCATAATCTTCTTTTAAATAACCCCCTTTTTTCCCCCCATATATATATATATATTTGTTTGATTATTGTTTTAAAGATCGCTGGGTGTTTAAGCGCAAAGAAGGCCGCCCTACCCTCACGTTACAGATTCATCGCATTCTACCAAACTAGCCCTTTAGAATATTAGGCTACGTAGAGTATGTATGTGTTATAATTAAATGTGCCTATAGTTGGAGTGTGACTCTGTGTGTGTGTGTGTGTATACTTATTTATTTATTTATTTATTTATTCATATACACACACACAGACTCACATAAGGCGGTAACGCGAAACTCTTGGTGATCAAGGGGTGTAAAATGTTTTAAATTCTGTTGTTAACTCCGCGATTGAAATAAAATACCAATCATGCACTAGGGTCGATTAAATCGAATAACCCGACTTCTCCCTCGAATTTCTGGCATTGTACCTTTTGTAAGACACAATTACCAATTTTACTCGAGTACTTTTCCCCCGTTTTGTATTAAACACACAACGCGCACATACACATATGTCATTGCAACGTGGTTGGCAACACACGAAACTCTTGGCCCCCGAGTCACTAACTTATGCCGATTATTAATAAGGACCTCTATTTACTCATGTTTTTGAGTTCTATTTTCATGTTTGCACCACCATACACACACACACACACACACGCACGCGCGTTTATACATCAGACATTATCGCAATCGAGGAGGCCTGTATATAATATGGTTGCTCGGTTTGCTAGAAATAGGTGTCAAATCTCTCCCCGATCACGTCTATTTCTTGTCTTTGAAAAAACACAAGGAAAGAAGGCCACAAATCGAACACGTATGTAAAATAACTACAAGTGCAACAATACACCTACAATCTATCTTTCTCTCTCTCTCTCTCTCTCGCTATATATATATATATATATATATATACACACACACATACACACATGTGTATATTTTGTGTGTCTGATAACGTAAAGTGGGTTGAATATGGTCGTAATGTTTTTTCGAGGTTGGATCCATTTTGATCAAGCGATTCTGACTGACGTGGACGACCGGGTCATTCTAGCGTGGATGGTTTGGTTATTCTGACGGAGCCACGACGCGGCGGCTATCTATCTATCTATCTATATATATATATATATATATATATATACATATAGATATGGACCGGGCCAACTGACTTCCATTTTTAACCTTTTGCCTGTCCTGCTTATGACATGTGATACCCAGGACATATTATCCCTGGCATCCATGTATCGTCATATAAAGGGCCGTCTTAAGACATGAGCACACTGGGCTGTTGTCTGGAAGCCTCACGGATTTAGGGGCTCAATTCTGATCTATGTATCCTGTCAATCAATAAACACTATATCGCCCAGTGCTTTGATTTCCTTGGGGGGCGTATGATGCTGCTAAGATGTCTCTCATCATATATGAGACATGCTCCCAATTATTTTTTTTCTCAACCACCAGATTAATTTGGGACTTAAAAAGGGTAAGCCTCATTTTACTAAGAACGTATGAAGCAAGGCCTCACTAAAAGACTGAAAACAATCACGGACGTTTAGGACAAGCTTATGGAAATGTTTTGATGGGCAAAGAGTTAAGCTACCCCCCTTAATTCATTGTTTGCCATTCATTTCGCAGGGGCCATTCTGGCTGCTACGAGAAAATTTCAATAACACTGCTGTTGCTACGGACCGAAAACAATACTCCTTCGGGTTTTCTCATCCCACTAACCTCGCTCCTTGCCTCGCCTTTTGCCCTGCGGGTGGGTCAATTCTTTGAATTACGTAGGAACCAGCTTGTAGCACACAGCCTCTTCGGATGTCGTTCGTTAAAAGTGTGGTGTAAAAACTCAAAATAAATTAGTAGTAATAGTAATGCTAATGATCGTCGTCATCATCATAATATTTACTGTTGTTATTCTTGCTTGTCAGTTTGTTTATCTGCGTATTTGTTATAACTTTCTGCCTCTGACCTTTGCGGCTAATAATAATAATAATAATAATAATAATAGTAATAACAACAACGATGATGATTTTTTTTTATCAGCCACAGGGGTATAGATACGGGAAAGGAAAGGGCAAAGACGGTGAAATACATAGTATACAATAATAATGATGGTAGTAGTAGTAGTAGTAGTAGTAATAATAATAATAATAATAATAATAGGATTTCTAAAGTGAGGGCCAACGATTTAGGGTGAATTGGTGCTTTCTGCTGATTTCTAACATAAACACAAACCCTCCGCTGTAGGTTTAGGACTAAGAAAAGGTGGCGGGGACTCTGGCAAATTGAATCGATTCAGTTACAGCAGCATTGATATTTATTTTATTGACACCGGAAGCAGCAGAAAAAAAAATAATAAAAGGTAAAGAATGACTCCGGCGGCATTTGAGCTTAGAAGGAAAATAAATACGGTCGTTTGTACTTAGGTCCCGAGGTGAAAACCCCGTCCAGTGTCGAGTTGACCTTTCATGTATATCAAGGGGTCAATACACTTAGAGCGCCCCGGCATTTAATGCTGGTCGTGGCTCGATGTTGTAGACTTAATAAGTTAGTTTTTTTGTCTTCTAAAATTCATGACTTGTGGCTTCGCGGCGAGCGAGCGAGCTTGGCAGAATTATTAGAACGAAATGCTTAGCGGCATTTCTTCTTGCTTTAGGTTCTGAGTTCGAATCCCCCCCAGGTCGACTTTTGCTTTTCATCCTTTCCGGGTCTATTAAGTAAGAACCAGTTGAGCATTGTGGGGTCGATGTAATCCACTAGTCACCTCCCCGCAAATTTCATACCTTGCACCTACCTATACTAAAAGCCATTATTTGTTAATCTCTGACACAGTCGAGTGTTGAACGGAATAAAATGCATCGTTTTTTGGGGTTTTTTTCTCCCACTTTTTTTAAAAAAAAGATTACGTTCGGCTTTCGAATCCCGCTACAGGCAACTCTATCGTCTTTCTAAATGTCGACATCGACTTTACAAAGTACCAAGTCAATAGGTCAACCACTGGTATCGATACAATCAATATATCTGTCATATTCACAATCTTCTGCCTGTGTGTTTAAGGACTGTAAACCTACCAACACCGTTTCTCTATTCTTTCCCCCTTTTTTCCTTTTTGTAATTTGCCCTTACATGTGTCCTTGTTCAACACCCTTGTGGCAAAAACCAAAGGAAGTTGTAGTAGTAGTAATGATGATAGTGATGGTGGTGGTAATATTATATAAGAAAGGTTTTATCTGAGCTTATATATATATATATTTTGTTCATAGCTTTGCTTAGGCTAAGCCAAGCTAGTTATCTGCTTGTCAGCATGTCGGTTGTGTCAGTCAGTCAGTCAGTCTAATATGTACAAACACACACACACACGTGCGTATGCATTATATACGTTTTGATAATGATCGGTGTTCGGCTGTATATCTGTGTTTAGATATTTAATCCTCGACGTTGACGTTGATACAACACAGAGGATATACAATGAATTCACATGGTGGTTCCACGTAACGTATCAACTAAGCAGGCGTCGTCGTGCGTTCAATTCCTACACGGTATTCGCTTTCCACAAGGCGGCGAGCTTGGCAGAAACGTTAGCACGCCGGGCGAAATGCTTAGCGGTATTTCGTCTGCCGTTACGTTGTGAGTTCAAATTCCGCCGAGGTCGACTTTGCCTTTCATCCTTTCGGGGTCGATAAATTAAGTACCAGTTACGCATTGGAGTCGATATAATCGACTTAATACCTATGTCTGTCCTTGTTTGTCCCCTCTATGTTTAGCCCCTTCTGGGTAGTAAAGAAATAGGTATTCGCTTTTCACACACACCCACACGCTTTATAATAAATGCCTTAGTTGTAAATATCTATCTATGTGTGTATCTTTGTGTGTTGGAAGAAAGTTAGCTTCAAGCGATCGGTAGTAAAAATAAACAACTTTCAGAGACAAATGTGATTTATTGAGACGGACGGTTGTGTATGTTTTTCGTATCGAAGTTCGATGAACTGAAAAAAGTTCTTTTTATATTTCATGGTGGGCGACCCGGGTTGCATAGCGAGCGGAACCTCAGAACTAGTAAATATCCAAGCGAAGTGTATATGGCAGGTTACTCTTCAGGCCAAGGGTATCTTGATTAAATGAAAGTTCACATTGTCATAAGGAGGTACATGTTAACACATGGAAGGTTATACATGTTTAGAGAATGTTAGTTATGGCCGGTTCATAGGGTCACCCAAGGTTTCGCGTCCATAAAGCGCATCGCGTCAGACCCTAATGGGCAACTCTATGAACCGGTCTTAACTAACATTCTCTAAATACCCTTACTGTTCTATAACTTAGAGTGTGCTTCTCTTTCGGATTTATGATTTACTAACAATACGCGCACACACATAAACACACACACACACACACACACACACACCTCGTTAAAAAGAAAGTTTCTTGGACTTCCTCCCCCACTCCAGTTTACGATTTGGTGGTATATAAAGTTAGTAGGCAGCCTCTTACACCATCCCCTTATTCTCTCTCTCTCTCTCACACGCATAATCATCCCCGCCTTATATATACTGTACACACACATATCCACTACTACCATCATCATCATATCATCAGTCGTAATCTTTATATTAATGCACTTGAAGTTGGCAAACTGAAAGCTGTTGAATCAGCATCGCTGCTGCTACATCCCCATCATTTTTACTCTTTGTGCGCCAACAAGGGACCCCTCTTTGATGCAGTTACTCAACCCTGTAAGAACAGAGTAAAATTTCTTATCAAATGACACCCTGTTGTCTTAAGACAAAAAGGATATGTTTGACAAGGTTTAAGAAAGAAAAAACTTTAATGTGAGTCTAAACAAAAACGCTTTAATCTAGACACACAGATAAAGATGGTTAACTACAAACTTTGGAAATATTTCATAAGATTCAATAAATATATTTCTTTAATAATCATAAATGGTAAAAGATTTATCAAATTTTTAACCCTTTAGTGTTCAGATTATTCAATCAAACATAATGCCTATTGATTCCCATTGATTTGAATTAATCATGCATTATCTCATATCTTCAAGATCTTGATGGTGTAATTACCTAATGTAGAATAACATTGTAGGGTAGGTGTGAGAGCCTGGATCTGGTCAGTTTGAACATAAAACAGATGAGCTATTTTGGCCCGATCTTATTATGCTTGTATGCGTGCGCTTGCACATCATCATCATCATCATCATCATCATCATCATTTGAACTTTCACTTTTCTATGCTTGCATGGATCAGACAGTGTACTGAGGTAGATTTTCTATGGCCGGATGCCCTTCCTGTCACCAAACCTCACCTCTTTCCAAGCAAGGTAATATTTCCCCACAACCAGACATGTTTTCGCAGCATATTGGAAATGAACGACACTGCTTGTATGACAGTGACACTCATTTACAACTATCACATGATGTCAAGACACATGCACACACATGTATAAACAATAGGCTTCATTCAGTTTCCCTTATACCAAATCCAATCACAAGACTTTAGCTGGATTTACCCAAGGTGGTACACAGTGTGACTGAACTCAAAACCTCATGGTTGGTAAGCAAGCTTCTTAACCACAAGTCCACCTGCACCTGTCTATGTGTATCTACCTGTCCAAATATATATACATACACACATGCACATGCCTGTCTATGGATATGTTTATATATGTGTGTGTATATACATGTGTGTATTGTATATATATATATGTATGTGTATATATATATGTGTGTATGTATGTATTAATCAGTATCTTGGTCATCTTACTGAAAACCAATGATGCTGGGACTATATGTATTGATAATATTGATTTATCTAGGACCTCAAGTTTCACCTTTAACGGCTGATTGAATAAGCCATTAAAGGTGAAACTATAGGTGTGTGTGTGTTTGTATTGATGTGATAAGAATTTATAAACTTGGAGAACGTGAAATAATTCTTTTTTTTTTTTGGAACAGTGAATCTTGATGCAGATAAAACTATAAATAATATGGGAGGAGACATGTGGGATGGAGGGTCGCTGAAGAGGACACAGATGTGTGACAAAAGATTTCCAGATAATGGACATAGAATAAGAACAATAATAAGCAAGTGAAGAACTAATATATAGTCTGTGTTTTTATTTGGCAACGAAATGCAGCAGTACTACAATGGAAATATTGGGTTAAAAAGAGAAATATTGCGATACAAAAAAATCAAAGACTGTTTTCGACTTTTTAGCCCATTCCAAAGGGTTTCTTAACCTATTCCAAAAACAAATTATATCCGTGTGTGTGTTCTCTTTCTCTTTTTAATTTAGAATAAATTTTGACCAGCCTCCTACTTGGTAGCCAGGCTGTGAAGGAAAGTATCTTCTTTTAACCATCATCCTTTAACCCTTTAGGGTTCACATTATTCTGCTAAAATTAATGCTTTTTAATCCACATTGTTTTGAACTAATCATGCATCATCTTGTAGCTATGAGATTTTGATGAGGTAGCTGTTAATTTTTAAGATGATATTGTAGGGGCTGATCTGAGAGACCAGATCTGGCCAGTTTGAACATAAAACAAGCAGAATAGTTTTGGCCGGATATGGCTGGTTTAAATGCTAAAGGGTTAAATTTTAAGGTTTTGCAGATTTTTATTTTCCATGCTCTGGTGGTCATTTGTATTGTAATGAATTAAGGATTTGTGTTCTCTCCCAAAGATCCTAAGTTCAGCCATGCCCCAGACAGGTTGCTATGTAACCTGTTGCTCCAATAGGTATGAAATTGTGTTTCTTGGGTTCTGGATTTGCGAATTCCTTATCAATGGTTCATAGATGTTCTCTTTCTCTTGTATTTTTCTAACCACTTTGGTGTCCCGAGGGCAGCTGATTTCCACAACATATGTACATACGTATCATCATCATCATCATCATCATTTTGCGTCTACTTTCCATGCTAGCATGGGTTGGACGGTTCAACTGGGGTCTGTGAAGCCAGAAGGCTGCATCAGGCCCAATCTGATCTGGCAGTGTTTCTACGGCTGGATGCCCTTCCTAACGCCAACCACTCCGTGAGTGTAGTGGGTGCTTTTTACGTGCCACCCGCACAGGTGCCAGACGGAGCTGGCAAACGGCCACGAACGGATGATGCTTTTACATGTATATTGTTAATATCGTAAGAATTTAGAAAGTTTGAGAGTTATGAATTAAATCATTTCCAAAGTAGATGAAGCTATAAATGATAGCTGTTATTATGAGCTATAACGAGTGAGCCCTCTAAGCAGGTCACCAACCCAGTAGAAATAGCAGCCAAATGTCTGTCAAATCACATGCCCTGTTGTTTAACAAAAAAAGTAAGAAAAATAAGATTTATTCCATGCGCATGTATGTGAATAGTCCTCATTTTACATCCCAAGTTGTAAACCAGTGGTTCCCAACCTGGGATCCACGGGCCCCTGGTGGTCCTTTGCGTGATAATATTACGCTGTTGATTGTTGGTGATTTTAGGCTGGTCGATATCGAAATGAGTAAACAAGGGTTTGGTCACAAATACAGGAGAATGTGGGACTAAATTCTTTTGCTGTGATACAGGTGCAACACTGATTTTCTGGCAACTGATTGTCTGACACCTCCTTTAATCCAGATAAAGAGAGGGAACTTGAAATTCCTGTGGCTGCCAGTCAAGATCATTTCATAATTAGAGGTGATGTTGTGTATATCATGGGTTTATGTGCAGTATTTACACTGCACTTGTTCGTTAGCAATACCAACAACATTTTGAGACTTCCTCTGCTAATTTAGCTTAAAGTTAGCTTTAGCTGTGGCTATTGAAGGTAAGAGAGAGCTGAGTGTGTTAGTGAAAGTGTTAAACACCTACCTGTATCAACCCTGGATAAAGTAGAGCTTTTAACATAAATGGACCACGATGGTTTGCTACATGAGCTGCGTACTATAATTAGTGACTAGTGCATAATTATTTGGTTAGAGGTGTATTGATGAATTATTATTTTGTGACCATCAATTGTCTAGCAAAATGATTGTGTGTGCATGCACACACACACACACACACACACACACAAACACACAGGTATTTGTGTATGACAAGTTTCCACACAGTTTCCATCTGCCAAATTCTCTCACAAGACATTTGTCAGTTTTGGGCTATAGAAGACACTCGAGGTACCACACAGTGGGACTGAAACTGGAACCACATGATTGCAGGACAAGCTTTGCTACTGGTCTGTCCCAACCTTCAAAATCCTTCTGGCCCAAAAGTGTTGTTGATCTCTGTACCCGTTTTTCTAGGCATCTTTATTTCTAGTACTGCTAATGCTCTGTCGAAGCCCCTTAAATCTTACAGGGCCAAATGTGTTTGTCTACATATTCTATTCTTTTCCTTTTCACTGGTTTCTATCATAGGATTGTGGTCATTCTGGAGTGCAACCTTTAAGGATCTAAAAATCTATATCGTCAACCCTGGCACACATTGGTATCTCAATTCATTTATTGACTACACAAAGATCAAAGGCAAAATTATCGTTTGGAAAGGCAGGAACCAAATAGCCCAAAGTATATTTTTGCATTTGAATCAACGATCATGTCATCTCTTGCTATTACACTTTGGAACACCTGATGGGCTTCTGTACGAGATTCCATCTAGCAAATTTCGTTCGCAAGATTTTGGTCAACTCCAGGCTAAGATGGAAGACATTAAAGCAAAGTGCTGCATGGGGGGAATTGAAGCCGAAAACCCTCTGGCTAGGAAGCAAACTTCTGAACCACACAACCGCGATTTGTGTCGTGGAAATTAGGCAGACATTTAAGCATTATCAAGGTAATGTCTTGTTCTATGCTGCTTCCTTTAATGGAGTTCTTATGTTGAATGTCAACACAGATCCATACCACACACGCAGTTCTGCTGCTAGCACGGGTCTATTTCATGCATGTCTGTCTGTGCGTATGCATTATTCATGTGTTTGTCAGTTTCTCTCTCTCTCTCTCTCTCTCTCTCTCTCTCTCTCTCTCTATCTGTCTATCAGTGTGTATATAGACATAAATCCAACAATTCAGTATACAAACAGATATACAAGCACCCAAGTGCACCACTAGCAGAGCTTTATTCCATGTATGTATGACGGCATGACTATGCATCTGTGTGTACATCTCTTTATCTCTCTATGTAGTATATAATACATATGCATATGAGTGTATATAAACAAGCTTGTAAACATGTGTGTGTGCATTTGTGTGCACGCTCACATCAATTTTATAAGCGATTTCTGTCTGTCTGTCTCTCTTTAGGCATCAATTCCTGATATGGAAGATATAGTTTCTCCTCAAATAAACTCCTCATACATTCACACTATCTTCTTAGACAAACTCCTTATATACTATTTCTCTCTCTCTCTTCCCCCTCTCTTTCTCTCTCTCTCTCTCTTTCTCTCTCTCTCTCTCTCTATCTATGTGTGTGTGTGTGTGTGTATACATGGATGCTGTTACCATGGGAACTTAGTGACATTTAACAACTCTTCACAGACATCTGCTGTGTCAGACCTGCTGTTGTCATGGCTACATGTGTTGCAACCTGCTTTTGCACAGCTGTTTTCTATCCGACAACTTCCTTCTCCTGCTCATCACCATCATCATCATCATCATCATCACCTTTGTCAGCATCATCATCATCATCATAACCACTGCTATCATCACTTTTGTTATGAATATGTGTTGTTGCCACAACAGCCTCCAATATCATCGCTACCACCACCACCACCACCACTGCTGTCTTCATCACCATCACCATCATTTTTATCAGCATCCTCATCATCATCATCATCATCTGTGCTGTCATTTTTGCAGTGTCGATGTTGATTGTTATTTGTATTGACAGTTCTGATTGTCATCATCTCATAAACAAGATGCTGTCATCACTGCCATCAACCCCCCCCCCCCCCCCACCACCACCACCACAACCACCGCACCATCACTGCCATCACCCCACCCCCCCCCCCCACCACCACCACCACCACAACCACCGCACCATCACTGCCATCACCCCCCCCCACCACCACCACAACCACCGCACCATCACTGCCATCACCCCCCCCCCCCACCACCACAACCACCGCACCATCACTGCCATCACCCCCACCACCACCACCACCACAACCACCGCACCATCACTGCCATCATTATCCTCATTATTCATGCAATACCCTCTGTGGACAACTGCTACCACCACCACCACCACCAACACCACCAACACCACCACCACCATCACCACCACCTCAACCTCAGCTATCACCATTGCTCTTACTACTACCACAGCCACGTCCACTCTTAGTAGTATTCTCATAAATAACCCTGACCATTGTTGCTCCACTACCAAGGGCATTCCCCATAATCACCACACACACACACACACACACACACACACATATATGTTGTATGCACATTTTAATGCATGCATTTATATGTATGAATGTGTATTTGCGCATGTATGTTTGTTTGTATATTTCTCTCTCTAATATATATATGTGTGTGTGCGTGTATGCATATATATATCTTTATGTATACAGTAATCCCTCGCCATATCGCGGTTCACCTATCGCAGTTTATTATTCAAGCTTACGTCGATGCCTCCGAGGTGTTTTGCATTTATAATAATTTAAATATATGCAAATTATAAAAAAGAATTTTAAAAAATATACAATACAGTACTGTTTCTACTTCACGGATTTTCACCTATCGCGGGGGGGGGTGGCTTTGGAACGTAACACCTGTGGTAGTCAAGGGATTGCTGTGCACTAAAGTACTCAATTCATCAAGTAGAGCGTATATTGATTTATTTTATGACAACAGGTGACTTTTACAGAACTTGTGCTGTAGCACTCCTGGTGAATTCATCATCTATAGGTATATGTATATATATATATATATATTTATGTGTGTATGTATGTGTATATATATATGTGTATATATATGTATATATATGTGTATATATATATGTGTGTGTGTGTGTGTATATATGTGTATATATATATATGTGTGTGTGTGTGTGTGTATATATGTATATATATGTATATGTATATATATGTATATATATATGCGTATATGTATATATATATGTATATATGCATATATATGTGTGTGTGAATTTGTGTATATTAACACACAAGAAGCTTGCTTCCCGGATGCAGGCGTGGTTCTGTAGTAAGGAGTTTGCTTTGCAGCCACATGGTTCTGGTTCAGTCCCTGGGCCAACCAAATCCTTGTGAACGGATTTGGCAGACAGAAACTGAAAAAAAGCCCAGTGTATATACCTTATATGTGTATGTTGGTATAGATGTGTGAGTGCGTGTATGTTTGTGTCTCCTTGCCTTGACATCATGTGATAGTTGTAAATGAGTGTCACTGTCATACAAGCAGTGTCGTTCATTTCCAATATGCTGCGAAAACATGTCTGGCTGTGGGGAAATATTACTTTGCTTGGAAAGAGGTGAGGGTTGGTGACAGGAAGGGCATCCAGACATAGAAAATCTGCCTCAGTACACTGATCCATGCAAGCATGGAAAAGTAAATGTTAAAGTGGTGGTGGTGGTGGTGGTGGTGATGATTTCTAAATGTGTGTGACCTCTCTCTTTACTCTTTACTCTCTTTTACTTGTTTCAGTCATTTGACTGCGGCCATGCTGGAGCACTGCCTTTAATCGAGCAACTCGACCCCGGGACTTATTCTTTTGTAAGCCCAGTACTTATTCTATCGGTCTCTTTTGCAGAACCGCTAAGTAACAGGGACATAAACACACCAGCATCGGTTGTCAAGCAATGCTAAGGGGACAAACACAGACACACAAACACACGCACGCATATATATACATATATATGACGGGCTTCTTTCAGTTTCCGTCTACCAAATCCACTCACAAGGCTTTGGTCGGCCCGAGACTATAGTAGAAGACACTTGCCTAAGGTGCCAAGCAGTGGGACTGAACCCGGAACCATGTGGTTGGTAAACAAGCTACTTACCACACAGCCACTCCTGTGACTATGTGTAATTATTTTCTGATCTGATGCATGCATACCTTTCTCAAATATAACACCTACATACAGATTTGGAACACTGGTGTAAGCAGATGGGCTTCAAGAACACACAGCTTGGATTTTAACCCTATCTACAGAATCATCGTGCAGCCCAACACTAAAGCATTTATTGGTACCTTACCAATACATTACTTTAAATTTAGTTTAACCCTTTAGCATTCAGATTATTCTGTCAAATGTAAATCTTATGTATTCACACCATGTAAAATTAATCTTGCATCATTTCATGGCTTTGAGATTTCAATGATGTGATTGTTTATTTTTAAAATGGCACAATAAGGTAGCTATGAATGACCATATCTGACTAGTTTGAACATAAAATAGGTAGAATATTTTGGCCGGGTATGGCCGGTTTAAACACTAAAGGGTTAAATGAAAAACTTGTAAGTTCACAAATTCTCGGAGTTCTTTAAAAATTTGTATCTTCAACTGTTAGCATATAACAAATCCTCATCCAGACCCGATCCCAATACTGGATGTTGAAGAACAAAATGACGGTCAGATTTTCAATGCTGGGATCATCCTGATTCCAAAAAGCTTTGTTTATCTAGAGCAAATGAAGACTGGGGCACAGGAGTCCCCCATGCTTATGTGTCTCATCAGTCATCTGCAGAGGAAACCATAACATTTTCATGTCGTCATTTTTCCCATGCAAAATAGAATTGGTTGGCTGCAAATCTTTGCGGAATGGTTTTTTCAGAGATTTCCATCTCTTGGATGAATTATCTTCACTAAAGCCCAACCGTTCTCCTCACCGTGGTGCTGGGGGTGGCAACAGCATATGGTTAGTATGCTGGCTAAACGGCTCTGGCCACCTACCCCAGTATCCTGGCCAATATACTCTATGGATCAAAAGATCATAACTGGTCAACACCATCTATCCTAGACTATATTGTGTGGTCATTGACTCTCCCGAGTTCTTCCACCCTTTCACAACCCTTGCTTCACATCCTGCAGGATGTCCAAAAATCACTCTCCTCACTGAGCAAGCTTGGGTGGGGGTTGCTGGTTCAGTCACCAATGGTCCGACCATGCTACAAGTTGTACTGGGTTACTTGTTACCAGTAGCACAAAAGCAACCCTGCATATTATATATGATGTAATTATTATTATAAGATAAGGCAGCGAGTTGGCAGTGCCGTTAACATGCCTGGCGAAATGCTTAGAGTATTTCACCCATCTCTATGTTCTGTGTTCAGATTCCACTGAGGTCAACTTGCTTTTCATCCTTTCGGGGGTCGATATAATCAACTATCCCCTTCCCCCAAATTTAAGGCTTTGTGCCTATAATAGAAAGGATTATTATAATATAAGATATATATGATATAATACACACATATGTGAATGCCCCTTTGGACCCCCAACATTGAAACTTGTCACCAGACTCCCTCTCTTGTCTCTCTCAGTTGGATGGATTACAGCGATGTGAGTTCATTGACCCTCTTACTGTGTGGTCAGAACCAGATACCTCCCTCCTCCAGTCAGTAGCATTGTCACCCTGCATCCAGGTTGCTTCTAGAATTTAGAGCTTGGAACATAAGATACAGTACTTGAATGGGTCATCTACAAAGAATTAGGTGTCACTAGGTGGTGTTCTCTCTTTCAGTGAGAGGGAAGACAATATAAAATGATAGTCACTCTCTCTCGCTCTCAATGTGTGTGTGTTAGTCCCTTGGCTACTGGAATTAAGGTAGGATAAGGTAGATAATTTTGATGTTGATGTTGCTTATTCAAGGAGAAACGTTTGTCAATGATTGGCTTCTTCTTTCCAGACATTAATCCTGTCTTTTTCCTTAATGGCATGTCATCGATTGATCCATCGATCGTCACCACCCACTATTTCTGGGAAGGTTGTTGGGGGTAGAGTCCTCAGGCACCTCCATAAGGTCTTGTCAGAAGCAACCATCATTACACTTTTCCTTGTCCGCTTTTTCCTTCTCTCTGCTCTGCTGCTGTTCTTCTCATGAAAGACATAATATCCAAAATTTTGAGAATCTTCTCCCAGCATTAGGCTAATCTAATATTTGTTAAAACTTGCCCTTCTTGTATTGTTTTTTTTTCTGTCTTTTTATTTTTTCATTGCCTTTGCAATACACCCCCCCCCCCACACACACACACATACACGAGGGGGTGCTGAAAAGTTCTTGGCTTTAAGGCTATCATGAAAGACCTGGTTGGAGGCCAAAACTTTCAAGTTCTTTAATAGGGCTTCGAAAAACTGAAGGACTGCTGCATTAAGTGTGTGAATCTGAGATGGAAATATATTGAATAAAATCATAACTGATCCTCCTGTATTTTCTTTTACACTAAGCCAGGAACTTTTTAGCACTGCCTTGTATTTATATATGTATACACACATGCACCAGGCTTCTTTCAGTTTCTGTCTACTAAATCCACCCACAAGGTTTTGTTTGGCCCAAGGTTATAGTTGAAGACACTTGTCCAAGGTACCATGCAGTAGGACTGAACCCAGAACCATGTGAGATACACACACACACATGGAAAAACGGTTGACAAATGCACAGCAAATGGACTTGTGAAGTCCATATAGGTCTGGCTCAGAAGGCGGCGAGCTGGCAGAAACGTTATCATGCCGGGCGAAATGCGTAGCCGTATTTCGTATGCTGTTACGTTCTGAGTTCAAATTCCGCCGAGGTCAACTTTGCCTTTCATCCTTTCGGGGTCGATAAATAAAGTACCAGTTACGCACTGGGGTCGATATAATCAACTTAATCCGTTTGCCTGTCCTTGTTTGTCCCCTCTGTGTTTAGCCCCTTGTAGGTAGTAAAGAAATATATAGGTCTGGCTCACCAAGGACTATTCCACTTCCCTAGGGTCAGTGCCACAAGGAAATGGAAATGCTTGCTGTACATTCTTTAAAGTGGTTGGCAGTAAGAAGGGGATCTGGCTGTAGAGACCAAGCTAAATGGAATGTATGAATGCCAAATCTGTGGTAGTAGCAGCTCTCGTTAACAGATAAATTAGATAGTGGATGATCCATCCAATCATTGCCAGTCCAGATAGCAGGTGTAAGTTGATGGCAATGGTGGTATGTGTATACGTGTGTCCAAAACTTTGGGGTACTTATTAAATTGTGTAAGTTGCCATGGAAAAAAATTGCTAAAATGTAGAAATAGTCATGTTTACGTGATGCACACACACCGATATTATATTAATATTTAAAAACAATTATTGTTATATTATTTCAATCTTTGTGAATTTATAAGCATTGTGTGTGTGTGTGTTTGTTTATTCGATATATATTTTTTTGTCTCTCTTGTCTCGCTCACGTGTGTGTGTGTGTGTGTGTATATATATATATATATATATATAATATATATATATATATATATATATATATATATATATATATATGCACACACACACACACACATACATGTATATATACACATATATGCAAACACACACTCGTGTATCTGCAGACCTCTCTAGCTATAATAGGTGTATATATATGTATGTATGTATAGAGAAGCAGAACCTCACAAACACATGGCTCTCTCTCTCTCTTCGTCTATCAATCTATCCATCTCTTTCTATCTACACTACACACAAACACACATACATGCATCTATGTATATTATATGTTTGTATATTCATGTGTGTATATATATATATATATCTGTGTGTGTGTATATGCAATCACTGTACTAACGACAAGCTTGTGACAGGTGGATCTATAACAGTCACAGCTACACCAACCACCACCACCTCCACCACCACCACTACTACTACTACTGCTGCTGCTGCTACTACTACTACTACTACTACTACTACTACTACTACTACGTATGTGTAAACAGATATTTTGTCATGTTTGACAGCAAGTGTCACATTTTGATTCTCATCCCCCTCCCCGCCCTCTCTCGTGCACTGTCATCTACCACCACCACCACCACCATCGCTATCAGCCCTCATTTCTGCTACCTGTGGTAATGGTAATGGTGGTGGTGTTGGTGGGTGGGTGGTGGGTGGGGGTAGACTACTAGCAGAGCTTCTCTATTCCTTCTGAATCCCCTCGTCCCTGTCCTCATTGTCATTTCGCACCCCCCCTCCCTACTTCCATCTCTCTTATCCCCTCTCTAACCCCCCCCCCCCCGCTCACGGTGTCCACCATGCTATCTTTCTTCTCATATTTTTTCCACCCCCTGCCTGAAAGTCCCCCCCCCCCCGTTGTTGTTGTTGTTGTTAATCGACATGCAACCAACCCACCATCCAGCCAGCCAGCCAGCCAGCCAGACTGCTTACCAGTTCTCTATGGAAAAAAAAAAAATGGATGATTTGTTGGTTTTGACTTTTTTTTGTTTTTTAACTTATTAGCGAGATGCAAAATACATTCTCTTTTTTTTTTTACTTGTTTCAGTCATTTGACTGCGGCCATGCTGGAGCACGGCCTTTAGTCGAGCAAATCGACCCCGGGACTTATTCTTTTGTAAGCCCAGTACTTATTCTATCGGTCTCTTTTGCCGAACCACTAAGTGATAGGGACGTAAACACACCAGCATCGGTTGTCAAGCAATGCTAGGGGGACAAACACACACACATATATATATATATACATATATACGACAGGTTTCTTTCAGTTTCCGTCTACCAAATCCACTCACAAGGCATTGGTCGGCCCGGGGCTATAGCAGAAGACACTTGCCCAAGGTGCCACGCAGTGGGACTGAACCCGGAACCATGTGGTTGGTTAGCAAGCTACTTACCACACAGCCACTCCTTGCTAATAATAATAATAATAATAATAATAATAATAGAGCATCATAGCCATGAAGGCATATAGGGTTGTTTAAGGATGTTGAAAGAAACAGCCATGTTTCCAGAGGTGAATTATTCAAACCCCAAAGAATTCCTCTCAACATAGGAATTCTTTGGGGTTTGAATAATTCACCTCTGGAAACATGGCTGTTTCTTTCAACATCCTTAAACAACACTTATTCAGGGATCTTTTGAGCGGGATGGGTTACTTGGGACAAGGCCAGCATTTTTAAGAGGGGGAAAGTCGACCCCAGTATTTGACTGATACTGTAT
>NC_043017.1:10455838-10475838 GCF_006345805.1 Octopus sinensis | reverse complement strand
CCACATCTCTACTTGGCTGCATGGTTAAGAAGCTTTGCATTCATGCAATCATGTGGATCCTGGTTCAATCCCCTTGCATGGCGTTTTGGGGGTGCTAGTGTCTCTTACTAAAGTCTCAGGCTACAAGTGGATTTTTATTGATGGAATTATTAGGAGAGGCCTGTTTTGCATGTAGTTATCTCCCTTGGTTTTTTTTGTTTTTTTTAGCTTTTGAACCCCCTCCTCCCCCATAAAAAGGATTCTTGTCTTCAAATTGCAAGGACAGTCGTCTCAGTAATAACAGCTTTTCCACTCCCTACACTTCATATATGAGTCTAGGCACAGATGTGGCTCTATGGTAAGCAGTTTGCTCGCCAACCTTATGGTTTCAGGTTCAGTCCCACTGTGTGGCACCTTGGGTAAGTCTCTTCTTTTACAGCTTTGGGCTGACCAAACACTTGTGAGTGGATTTGGTAGACAGGAACTGAAAGAAGCCTATTGTGTGTGAGTGTGTATATATATAGCCTCGTCTGGCACCTGTGTCGGTGGCACATAAAAAACACCATCCGAGTGTGGCTGTTCGCCAGCCTCGTTTGGCACCTGTGTCAGTGGCACATAAAATCACCCACTACACTCTCGGAGTGGTTGGCGTTAGGAAGGGCATCCAGCTGTAGAAACACTGCCAGATCTGACTGGCCTGGTGCAGCCTTCGGGCTCCCCAGACCCCAGTTGAACCGTCCAACCCATGCTAGCATGGAAAGCGGACGTTAAACGATGATGATGATGATATATATATACACACACACACACACACTCCTTTACTCTTTTACTTGTTTCAGTCATTTGATTGTGGCCATACTGGAGCACCACCTTTAGTTGAATAAATCAACCCCAGGACTTATTCTTTGTAAGCCTGGTAGTTATTCTATTGGTCGCTTTTACTGACCGGGATTTAAACACACCAACATCAGTTGCCAAGCGATGGTGAGGGGACAAACACAGACACAAACAAACACATACATACATGTATATACATGTATATATATATATATATATGTATGTATATACACATATACAATGGACTTCTTTCAGTTTCTTTCTACCAAATCCACTCACAAGGCTTTGGTCGGCTTGAGGCTATAGTAGAAGACACTTGCCCAAGGTGCCATGCAGTGGGACTGAACCCAGGACCATGTGGTTGGTAAGCAAGCTTCTTACCACAGAGCCACTCCTGTGCCTATATATATATATATATATATATATATATTATAATATATATATAATATAATATAATATATAATATAATATAATAAATGTGAATGACAGTGTGTCACACTTTTTCAACTTTACTCCTAGTGGCCGTATCCCTACATATCATAGTACTTTGGAATCAGCCTGACTCTGTAAGTAAATTGAAAACATTTCAGGCCGAATCTGGACCTGGAATCCTGAAATTTTGGATTCCTATGTTTACATTACTGCAATTGTTTCCAGTGATTTTTTTTTACATGATTTTTTTTTTTGCAACGAATATGATCATCATTGGACTATGACTCTGGAGGAAGGAATTGCAATAAATTCTGCAAAACAAGTCAGAGATCTCTTTGCAGATCTTCCCATTCAGAGTCAGTTGCTTAAAAGCTATATACTAGCTTAAAAGCCGCTGTATCGGGCATCCCCCACAAGTGCTTGACAACCGGTGTCGGTGTGTTTATATCCCTGTAACTTAGCGGTTTGGTGAAAGGCCAATAGAATAAGTAACAGGCTTAAATAAAAAGAAGTACTGATGTTCTTCAAGGGTTGCCCCAGCATAGCCACAGTATAGTGACTGAAACAAGTTAAAGGTAGAAGATATATAAATATACATACATATACACAAACACACACACACACACACACACACACACACACACATATATATATATATATATATATATATATATATATATATATATATATAAACATTGCAGCATGGAAGGTGTTTATAAGCCATTTAAGAAACACACAAAAACCGTTAGATTCACTTCAACATTTAAATTTAAAATGTCAGCATATTTTCGTCGCTTTGAGACCACGACCTGTTCACTGACAAAACTTTGTGTGTTTCTTAAATGGCTTATATACACCTTCCACACTGCAATTGTTTTCGTTCCAGCACACGATCTCAAATGAAGTCACTCGCTACGCAAGTACATCTCCATAATATATATATATATATATATATATATATATATATATATATATATAGACATGTATACATATACATACAGTGAATTCCCTCCTGTCTAGTGCCCCTAGGTTGCTGTGGTAACTGAATTTTCCAGGTATTTGATCATCACTTTTTGAATTACCATGGCACCTTAAAAAAACCTCATTAAACTCTGTGTATACACCAGTCTTATTAATATTCTGAATATTGTAGAAATTAGTAAAATAAGCAGCAGCTCAGAATGGCCGAAGCATTGACTAAACTACCAGCATTATTTGTTAGCTGTTGGGGCACTACATCCTTCAAAATTTCTCCGTTTCCTGAAGTTCAACTACACCTGGTGCCTCCCTGTTTATTTTCAGAAATTTTTGAAAAACTTTTCAGATGACTCATTTGCTGTTCATTTCCTGCACATTATTCTATGTCCTGTTCATGCACTTTTGGCTGTTTTTTCTGATGAGTTGCAGTGCACCTGAGAACTGTGTGTGATAAGTTCATTATTATTATTATTAGTGAAGAACAACTTTTGTTCAACTTATAGAGCACAGGTGTGGTAAACAGTCAAGTAAAACATACTGTATTGTACTTTGAGAAGCAACAATTCATTTTAGATACAGTAGAAACTTACTTTTAATGACAATTAATTAACACAAATTAGCACAAGTTCTCTTGACTTTAATTAACAACATAATTAAAAGGAAAATATTTCCCCAGTGCTGGTTGCTTGAGTATTTTAGTTGTTTGAGTGCTGGACAAAGGGAAGTTTACTCTCTCTGTGTGTATGATGTTGGTAGACAGGTGTCCTATCCACAAGAAGATTTATCTCTCATCATTGGGTGTCTGTGGTGGTACAACCTAATTATCTGGGGGCATTGCCTGATGTCAACTGGTGTCACTCTAAGGGAGGCATTCTCAACCAGGTCCCATGTGAGCCTTGGAGGTTCATAGATTTTGATAAACTTCATCTGCAATAAAACAGTTATACTTCAACAATACACAACATATTTAAGCCTTTTTTTAAAAATACAATTCCTAATAACATTTAATTATAAAAATATAATAGTTTTTGGACATCGGATGACAAGGAAGTTCCCCATCAGCTGTGAGTAAATAGGGATCAAAGGGGTCCATAGGCAACAAATGCTTGAGAATCACTGCTCTAAGGAGAGGTTTCGTCTCCCACCCCAGGGTCCCGGTAAATTCTACATTACCTCAATCCATACCCCCAGTATTAACAGTAGTAACAGTTTACTACCAACATCAAATCCTCTGGGAATCTTTCCTGTGCTTGACTGGCTTTTTATTCAGAGAGATCTCTCTCTCTAATCATAGTGTCACCATACTAGTATGCTATATATACTACTTTACCTTAGTATACTTAGCTGACAAAAGGTACCACCAGGTCATAAGGAAGATGTTACCCATGTGAGACTTATGTCATATCCAGAAGAGATCTCTTTCATTACAATATCTCTGTAGTGCTATGCGATATTCTTCATTACTTCATATATCCTATATGTCAGTAGATATCACACAATCATCTGAGAAGTGTTATTTGTGCTAGCCTGGTGTCATATCCAGGGAGATATTTATCTCGCATCTCAGTGTCTCTTGTATGATGCACCATATTTTCCTTTACCTCTGTAGTTGTATGCTGGAGTCTATATCACCTCAGTACATTTCAATGTGTCACTCTCAATATGTTTAAATCGGGGGTTCTCAACCACAACTCTTAGCATCGCATGTGGCACTCAAGCATCCTTCGAGCAGCCCTAAAGCATTCTCCCAGTGGCCCTCAGCATCCTTCTGGTGGCCTTCTATGGTCTTCCTTCTATAAATATAAATTTTTCTTTGACTTGTTTTTTGACTTTGTATTTTGTTGTGGCCCCCTAAAAAAAATCCAGATTTTGAATTTGGCTCAGATATTGAAAAGGTTGAGAGCCACTGGTCTAAATTTTAATGTCTGGCAGTTTGTGTCTGCGTTGGGTCTTTGGTAGGAGCTGGTTTTTATCTATATTGCAGAAATTTTTGAATTTCTTCCACTAAAACCCTTCAAGGCGGTGCTCCAGCATGGCTGCAGTCAAATGACTGAAACAAGTAAAAGCATAAAAGAATAAAACATCTCAAGAAACAAATGATGGCATGCATGTTCATTGTTAACAGGTGACACAGGGTGACAGAATCACTACAGCGTCAGGCAAACTGCTGAGCCACGTTTCTTTTGACCCTTTACATTCTGAGTTCAAATCCCTGAGGCTGGACTTTGACTTTTTGCTCTTCAAGGTCAATAAAATAAGTACCAGTTGAGTACTGGGGTTCATGTAATCAACTTAACTCTGTCTCTTACTTTTTTTGCTGAAGTAAGTAGAACACACACACACACACACACACACACACACATTGTATAACTGCATGCAAACATACACATATAGATACTAGTGAATGTGTGTGTTTAGATATATTCCCTTGATATATATATATATATATATATATATCCCTCTCTCTGTATATGTGTGTGTATATATATATATATATATATATATATATCCATGCTGGCATAAAAAATTAGATGTTAAATGATGAGGATATTGGTGCATTTGCAGCTACACATATAGGTATGCACACACACACACACACACACACACACACACATTCTCATGTCTGTGTATACTCATACTTACCCTTGCCCTGAATTGTAAACCTCCTGGTGACCTGTGAGACAGTTATTATTATTATTATCATTATTATTATTATTATTATTATTATTATTATCGTATGTAAGATAGTGCATTTCAGATCAGTTTGTAGTAACTATGGGAAGAATGTTTATATTCATATTGTTGTTTGTTTGTTGGCCTAACTATCTCTACAGAACAATAGCATCTCATTTTCTTTTAGTTTCCTTCTTGTCTGAGGTCTAGGACTGTCACCATATTTCTTAGAGACCTTAGTCGCCCTGCCTCCCTTGCTTTTTACACTTTCTTAACATAATGCTAATTACATTCTATAAATTATAGCTGCCAAAACTTTTTAATGTAAGTGGTATCAGACAGAATAAGTACCAATTTGGGATGGGGGAACCCTGCCCTCACCCATACTTGCACATACGCATGCACACACACACCACTGTTAGGATTCTAGATCTACCTATCTGTTACTTGCTGGGTTATTATTTACTGATTACCCTATATCAGGGGTCAGCTAACTTCTTGTATCGTCGACCCCTTTATGGAATCATTGAAAACTTAATGACCCCTATCATGTCAATCGTGTCAATAGCATTAAGAAGTGTAATTAACAAAGAAAATACTTCTTGATTTAAAAACAATAAGTCATTCATTCTCTTGAGTAATTAACACTTTTTAATAAGAAATAATTAAAGAAATTTCATTAAAAGTATTTAACAATTAATAAAAAACATTACAAAATTCAATCATATTATATTGCTATAGTTGGAATATTTGATGTGTGTTTATTGAATGTTAGTTAATATTACATCAATATTTAGTTGAAAATTATTGAGTTTTAGCCTTAAATTACCCTTGCTCTTCCAAATTCAGTTTGCTACTAATCTCATCACCCTTAATGCTCAAAATCATTTCTGGTTTTTATCCACCCCTTGGTTAGCCACAAAGACCCCTAGGCATCAGTATTGGCCACTTTACCAATGTCTACCTTATACAGTTAAATTAATTACCAGGAATTGTTTCAGATATTGTTGTGGGTTTAGACCTTAATCCATAGCGTGATTTGATCTCCACTGCTTGGTCCTTGGATGTCTTTAGACGAGTTTTGTTTTGTTGCAGGTATTCAGGTTGTCTCTTCTGGCTTTGAGAGCAAATTTCTCCCACCCATTACAGAAGCCCTGCAAAGGGTCTGAAGCCACAGCCCTTTTTACCTCTGACTAATGCCATTAAAGGTAGTATCAACAAGGACTAAATACTTGGTCTATTTTGGAGGGCTTTTGAGCTGAAAACTATTTAGCATAGCTTCCAGAAACTCTCTGCCCTTGAGGCACTCTCTAACTTCTGCTGATTATTTATAAAAAGCAAAAAACATATTAGGTGTGGCTGTGCAGTAAGAAGTTTGTTTCCCAACTATGTGGTTTCGGGTTCAGTCCCACAGTGTGGCACCGTGGGCAAGTGTATTCTGCTATAACTTTGTGCTAACCAAAGCCTTGTGAGTGGATTTGGTAGATGGAAACTGAAAGAAGCCTGTTGTATATATATATATATATATATATAAATGGAGTTAAACGCAGGTGTTATTCAAATTCTTTTACTTCCGACATATGTTTCGAAGATATCACTGATATTATTCCAAAGGAATAAAATGGTGTAAAACAATGTAATCTTCTCTTCAGAGAAGTGAAGAAATGAAACTTGTCAATAAGTCTGATTGAAACAAATAATAATAGACAAAAGATGCAAGTGAGCAAGGGATTGTATCAGACACCCTTATGCGTCTACAAGGGAAAAATACACACATCTATATCTATCTATCTAGCTATATATATATATATCACGTGATCGACCAGACCATCAGATGTTGTTACACATCGCTAGTCACAATGCGTTCGCATTGTTTTAGCCTTCGAATGATGCCACCCCGCTGGCTAAGCGAGCAGGCCAACAGAAGAAAGAGTGGTGAAAGAGTACAGCAGGGATCACCACCCCCTGCCGGAGCCTCGTGGAGCTTTTTAGGTGTTTTCGCTCAATGAACACTCACAACGCCCGGTCTGGAATCGAAACTGCGATCCTACGACCACGAGTCCACTGGCCCTAACCACTAGGCCATTGCGCCTCCACACATATATATATTATATATATATATATATATATTATATATATATATATAATATATATATATATATATATGCACACATATTGTAGTGTTGGTCTTAAAACACCCATATGTTTTGTAGTTGTGGCAGTAGCTATTTGATGGTGACTGATAACGTAGTAGTAGTAGTAGTGGTAGTGGTAGTAGTAGTAGTAAATTATTAGCCAACTGCAAGACAGACTCAGAAATAGGCCAGATCCAACAGCCATCAACACCCACACCCTCCCACTGCCGCCTTTTCACTATCATTGTTTTATTATAACTATAATAATATTATGTTTTATCTCGGCTATTATCAGCTCCTCCTACTCCACCGCCGCCACCACCACCATGTTTACCCATTCAACTCTTCCTCCGCCTTCTCCTCCCCCCTCTTTTCTGATGTAATCTATGTCAGACCACAGTAGTAACATCCGCTGACCCCTGACCCCTGTGCTCATGTTTTATGAGTGTCATGTATAAATAGCTGGGGGGTAGGGGCTATCCTCCTCCTCTATGTTGTTGTTAGTTACTGTGCCCTAACATGGTATTGTTGTTGTTTAGCCACAGGTCTGTCTCACTTGTGGCAGGCATAGGATTCAAAGGTATTCTTGTAGAGGCATAAGGGTGTCAGATACAATCCCCTTGCTTGCTTGCATCTTTTGTCTGTCATCATTCGTTTCAATCATTAGACTGTGGCCATGCTGGGGCGCCACCATGACAAATTATTAGTCAAATGTGTCGACCCCAGCACTTCTTTTTCTCTTTTTAAGCCTGGTACTTTTTCTATCAGTCTATTTTGCTGAACCGCAAAGTCACAGGAATGTAAACACCACACACACACACACACACACATGCATGTATGTGTGTGTTTGTCCTCCATGGTTACTTCACAACTAGTGTTGGTTTGTTTATGTAACTTAGTGGTTTGGTAAAGAAAGACTGATAGAGTAAGTACCACACTACAAAGAACCTGTTCTCTGTTGGTAAAATGCTTCTTTAATCCAGGGTAATTCCTCGGTGGCACAATCTGAATATAGGGTCAGATTCATTGTGCTATTTGTTGTGAAACTCTTGTGTCTGAGTTCAAATTCTGCTGGGGTCAGCTTGGCAGCTGTCTTTTCAGGGACAAAAATGATAGAATGGTGAGAATATTGAACCAGATTCTGTGTGATATTAGTCTAATTCTCTGTGATTTGAGTTCAAGTCCCACTGAGGTCAACATTGTCTTTTAGACTTTCTGGGACAAATAAATAAAAAAAAAGTTAAGAATTAACCCAGGTTGGTGGAAGGGTGAAAATATTGGTTTAGATTCAATATTGGTTCAATATTCAATATTCAAATATTGGTTTAGATTTATTTTACGTGCCAGTGGCACGCAAAATGCACCATCCAATCGTGGCCGTTTGCCAGCCTCATCTGGCACCTGTGCAGGTGGCACGTAAAAAGCACCCGCTACACTCATGGAGTGGTTGGCGTTAGGAAGGGCATCCAGCCGTAGAAACACTGCCAGATCAGACTGGGCCTGACGCAGCCTTCTGGCTTTCCAGACTCCAGTTGAACTGTCCAACCCATGCTATCATGGAAAACGGATGTTAAACGAATGATGATGATGATGATTCAATGTTGTATTTGTTCTGATTCTCTCCATTCTAAGTTCAAATTTCTCAGGGGTAACTTAGACTTCCATTTTTCATGGACACAAAGAAAGAAAAATCACCAAAGACTGCATCCAGAGGAAAAGATTGATTAACATGAAGTGACTGACCCTCGTACTCTGACCTTTGGTCCCCCCCCCCCACAGATCCGCTGTCCCCTATCTCTGTCTAATTTATTGCTAGGGTTCAGGACAAGACTGTACTTAACTCAGTCTAACTCTTCAGAGTTGAGGCAGTCTTGTATCATCTCCTTTCAGGTAGGTATTCCTGACACAGTCACTCATCCTTCCTTTTTTTTTCATCACCCGTACTCCATCTCCACTCAGTTGAGGGTAGGGTCTTCTCTTGTGAGTCACTTGTGTCATTGCCATGGGAAAACACCCAGTGCATTCTGTGAAGTGGTTGGCATTAGGAAGGGCATCCATCTGCAGAAACCATGCCGAAGCAGACATTGGAGCTTGGCACAGTCCTCTACCTTGTCAGTTCTTGTCAAAATGTCCAACCCATGCCCGGACCTTGTGGTTGCAAAATGAACTTCTTGCTCATTATTGCATCACATTCTGTAATGATAGTATTATAGTGGGACAAGATTGTGACCTCCACAAATACCGTTAGGCATCCAGCAAAAGTGTCTGCCTGGCTTTAGAAACCTTGCCAGAGCAGAGATTGGAGTTCAGTGCAGTTCTTGAAGCCATTGGAGCCTATCTAACCATCCAATCCACCTTAGCATGGAACAGCATGGATGTGAAACAATGATGATGTATTGAGTAACATATTGAAGAGTTCTCTTGATAGTTACGAAGCTCAAGACTATCTATCTATCTCCCTCTCAAGTATCTATTATAAATGCATGCATGCATAAACTTACATGCTCATACCTACACACACGTATGTGTATGTATGTATATATGTGTGTATATATATATATATATATATATACACGTATATGTATGTGTATATATATATATTTATATATACACGTATATGTATGTGTGTGTATATATATATATACACGAATATGTATGTGTGTGTGTGTATATATATATATATATATATATAATATATATACATATACATATATTATATATATATATATATATATATATATATATACACACATACACGTGTGTGTGTGTGTGTATGTATATATATATATATATATGTATTTGTGCTATCAGTGAACTTTTGTATCTCAGCAAGAGAGAACTTTCATTCTAGCACTATATATCAGCCTATATCTTGGCATCCAATTTGTCTATTAATAGTTTTCATTAATTAATTAATTAATTTGTAATCAAATAAGTGATGACTACAATGACAGCCCTCCTGTGTGTGGGGGAAACCGGTGCAATTGGTAGATGTGGTTTTGCTATCTTCTGTAGATCTGTGTTGCTTTCATGTTTGTTGTTCTAGATTTCAGGCCCTGCTGGAGTCCACCCTGTTTAGCCATCCGTAGTATTGGTGCAAAGAGGCAGGGCTCTTTATGTTTATTTGTATTACTGCTAGAGTTACCTTTAATCTTTTAGGGATTGGTTACCGTATTTGAAGGCATATAAAACACATTTTCTTTTCTCCAAAAAAATGTCTCAGATAAAAATCACCCCCCTGGGGCTTTTATATGATGTTTGGCCTCCTACAAGCTTTCATGCACTAAAGACTTTTTCACCTGAATATGTGCTACTGAAATCGGGGTGCATCTGAAATGGTCCAGGCACGTTTATGGCATCAAATACAGTAAATATTAATGGGTACAGGCATAGCTATGTGGTTAGGAAGTTTGCTTCTGGATTCAATTCCACTGGATGGTCATTTTAGTAAATGTCTTCTGGCAGAGCATCAGAGTGGCAGCAGCAATACTGTTATCATCATCATCATCATCATCACCATCATCATTGTCATTTTAACATCCACTTTTCCATGGATGGGGTTTACTGAAGCAGATGTTCACAGCTGGAGGCCATTCCTGTCATCAATCCTCACCTGTTTCCAGATAAGGTAATAATTCCCTGTGGCCAAACAATGGTCTGTCTGGTGGTGGTGATGGTGGTGGTGGTGGTGGTGGCAGGGACAACCACAAAAACACACACAATATACACACATATGCATACACACAGAGACATTATCTATCTATCTATCCATCTATCCTACAGGCTTCCATTCAGTTTCCATCTGTGAAATTCACTCACAAGCCATTGGTCAATATTGGTCAGAGACACCTGTCCAGTTCCCATCATGGTCCTTTTCTTCTCTCACTGTCCCTTAGTTCTCTCTCTCTCTCTCTCTCTCTCTCTCTCTCTCTCTCTCTCTTCATTGACTGCTTATCAGCTCTTCTCCTTTTTTAATTCCCTCTAATGTTCTGGTCTACTCCCTCTCTTTCTCACCTTTCCTCTTTCTTCCACTCTCCCTATTCTCACTAAATGTCCTACTGTTTAGCTCTCTCCCCCTTTCATCTGTTTCTTTGTCTGTGTGTCTTTCTCTTTCTCAATTCTCTCTTCCTCTCTCTCCCCCTCTCTCCCCTAGCCTGCTCCTCTCTTTCTAGTCTCATCTCTCCGCTTCACTGTTCTTCTTGTCCTTTAATATCTCACTGTCTGTCCCTCTTTCCATCCATCCACCCACCTACCAACCCTGTTTACTACTGAGTGAGGAAATATCAACAAACACACACACACACACAGAGTCTATATTTGTCTGTTGCCCTGCAACTATGCTATTTAAAAAAGCATGTTTCAATCTTCTTCATTGGATGACAGGTGAAAGGAAACCTAGCCCCGCCTGGAGGTTAAATTAAAAGCCATGTTGGAGCAAATCGAGAAGGGGAAAAACCCATTATAACTGATGTATGTGTTATGTAAGGATTTGAGAGATAGAGAGAGAAGTCTGGTGTGAAACTCATCTCTTGGTCTATGTATGTCTCTATATATGTGTGTGTTTGTGAGTGAGAGAGAGAGAGAGAGGATGGTTGTAAGTTAAAACCATTATTGTTAAAGACAGATGATGATGGTGATGCTAATGATTGGATAGGATATGAAATGATATTTTATTTAAATTTATTTATTCATCTCTAGTTTTTTTTTTTTTTTTTTTACAAATTGGTTTCTAAAGGCCATGATGTGGTTAAGAAGCTTGGTTTTGCAGCCATGTGGCTTCGGGTTCCGCCCCCCCGCTGCATGACACCTTGAGCAAGTGTCTCTTCTATTCTAGCTCAGGGCTGACCAATGCCTTGTGAGTGAAACTGGGAAATGGAAACTGTGTGGAAAACTATTGTGTATGTGTGTTTGTATGAATGTTTGTGCATATGTATGTCATTGTGCGTTTGTGCATATCCCTCTTGGGAACCAACCGGTGTTGGTTTGTTTATGTCCCCATAACTTGGTAGTTGAGCAAAAGAGAACCAATACACTATGTCCCAGTCTTAAAGTACTGTGCTTCGAGCATTTAAACCGACCACACCCAGTCCAAACATTCTACCTGTTCTATGTTCAAACCAACCAGATCCAGCTTTTGACACCTACCCTACAATGTCATTTCAAAATTAACCTATCACATCATTGGAAGCTTGAAGCTATGAGATGATGCGTGATTAACTGAAAATGATGTGAAAAAATAAGTTTCACATTTGTCAGAGTAATCTGAACCTAATTTAGACTTACAAAAAAACAACCATTTCTCATGTTAATGACCAAACTCTTCTTTCTGCCAAAATTTCTGTCCAAAAGCCACTGTGTCCAAAAGCTAATGATGGTTGGGCCTCTCTGTAGTTGGTTAACCTGCTAGAAATAGCAGTCACATGGCATTCAAGTCTTACCCCACCGTCTTCATCCTTTAGCATTTAAATCAGTCAGATGGGTGCCAAATGTTCTACCTGTTTTAAACTCAAACCAGCCAGATCTGCCCTCTCACACCAACCCTACAATGTCATTCTGAAAAATAAACAGTCATATCATCAAAATCTCAGAGCTATGAAATTACCTGGTGACCTCACGAGCGTGGGTACCAAGAAAAAAGCATCCAGTAACACACTGTAATGTGGTTGGCATTGTGAAGGGCATCCAGCTGTAGAAGGACATTACGAAGGGCATCCAGCTGTAGGACATTATGAAGGGCATCCAGTTGTATAAACCATGCCAAAGCAGCAGACATTGGAGCTTAGTGCATCGTCTGATACATTGGTTCCTCTCAAACTGTCCAATCCATTCCTGCATGGACAAAGGTGTGTTAAATAATAATGCTGGCAGTTTCTTTGTGTCCACAGATCATGAGGGAGAGTGACACACCCTCAAGTTGCTATTTAAACCAAATCTCAACACTGCAAAGCTTTGCTTCTTTCCTGTGTTTTATAGTTTTAAAGTAAGAGTTAATCCATGCAATCTGATCCCACTCTTTAGACATGAAGGTTTGACCACAGTGGCTTAACAAACTCAGATAGCTGTGGTGACCAGCAAACTGTAGGCTTTGCATTGGAGTGGCCTTCTTCTAAGTGGATTGTCTTACAGGGCTGGAGAGCTCCACCTAGCCAGGAATTGCTGGAAGAATATCTAAGAGGATACCAGACTCTCTGAAGAATTCTGTTCCTTGATTTGCTGTTAAAATTCTCCCCTGTAGTTTTTTCCTTTCCCAAGACACTTGTAAGGCAAAGAGCATTTGTGTTTGGAATTTTTTCTATAATATGCTAATTGACTGATAGCTGGGAGCCTGACAGATGCCACTACTCTAGGTCAGAGCAAACCTGGGGACAATAGTGGATAAGAGCTGGTGCCACACCCATCAAAGCCCTGGAACACCAGAGCCAGGCTCCACTATTGGATGCTCAGGACAATGATGATAATGATGATGGTCTAAATATATAGAACATTGATCTCACTCAGTAGTACACTCTCATAATCATACAAGTATCATGCAGTTAAATTTACTATTGATATCAATGACATAGTTTTATCATAAAAAGTTGTGATATTTCAGGGTGGGTCAGATCTTATCTGTTTTCTGTTTTTTTTTTTTTTTTTAGTTTAATTTTATTTTATTTAAGTTCACTTTTCTAGTAAGTGAGGCAGTGGTGTATGTAGCAGTTGCTGTGCCAATGACCTTTACAGGCCCTATTAGATTGGTTAAGACCGACCGACAGATACAGATGTGGTCAATGCCCTGCCAGAACATTTACCGGTCGATGTCTAGAGGAGGAGAAAAAAAGACAAACAAAAGAAAACAGAATGAAAGGTGTGTGGTAAATCAGGGTGAGAGTGGGGTGTGGTGGGGCAGGGTGTTGAAGGTACTTCCAAGTGTCAGCTTCTTGGTAAAAATTTCTGAAGGACTAAGATGGAGTATTTTAAAATGAAAAGAACAGGTATAGAAGCTTGTCTGTTTATTTCACTTACTGTTACTGTTATTTTTTTGTTGGTTTTAGTTGAACACTAGACTCCAGGGCTTATTATTTTTTAAGCCTAGTAATTATTCTATCGCTCTCTTTTGAGGAACTGTTTTGTTACAGGGACATAAACACACCAACACCAGTTATCAAGTGGTTTTGGGAGGGCGAACACAAAGACACACACACTTATACAAGTTAAATATACAAATTTTTCCTTTCCTGGAGTGTGCATTAATTTTTTTTGGTGGACTTTGTATGTATATATATATATATATATATATATATATATATGTAAAAATTTACTGTGGACAAGACTGTGTGGTGTTCAATTATAAATAAAAAATAAATAAATAAAATAAATAAAAAATACACATTAAGTACAGGACATCACCATGATAGAACGCTAGCCACTACACATTCTTTATTTTCTCTCCCTGTTTCCTTCTGTGTTCCTTTCTGTGGAAGAGCGTAGGCTCGAAACATTAAAGACCCTTTCACTTCCCGAGTGTTATACTAATACATCTGTTTGTTGTCTACACCACCTGTCTTTATCTTTTGTTTTTTTGTGAATTCTCCCTATATATATATACATATACATAGTAGTTCTGCTACTGTTGAAGTTTCCTGGTTTTCTACTATAATATTCAAGGGGACCATTTGGTTTTACCCCCAAAGCTCCACCGATCACAGGTACAGTTGCCTCACCCAGATGCCACGTTTTTGAGATCTCTGTTTCAATGTTCTTGTATTTATTTAGCTTTTTAAACGTTTTTCTCAGAGGTTTTGTGGTCTGCTGGGATTAACATATCTATGAGCAAATATGTTTAGTCAGTGCGATTTTTTCACTACAATATCTGCTTGGTTATTCTGAATGGCTTGATCTGTTTGATTATTATTATTATTATTATTATTATTATTATTATTATTATTATTATTATTATTATTGCGTTTTTTTTTTTCCTATGAGTTTCGACAACAATAGAAGTAGACAAGTGTTTCTGCATCTTATCTCTTGTAATTTCATACTTGAAAGGAATCTTTGGTTGCTTCCTCAGCCAATTCACACGAGATTTTCACCATTTTATTGTTTATTTTTTTCCTTTTTGTTTTTTTCCCTTCTTCACATGGAGCAAGCAAATAGCACCAAAGATTATCACACACACACACACACACACATACATACGTTCTGCTCTGTTTGCACACACATATATAACATGCATACATGTGTGGAACACGAACCTCTCCGTTGATCCTTCTTACTATATATTTCTTTACTGCCCACAAGGGGCTAAACATAGAGGGGACAAACAAGGACAGACGAAGGGATTGAGTTGATTATATCGACCCCAGTGCAAAACTGGTACTTTATTTATCGACCCCGAAAGGATGAAAGGCAAAGTTGACCTCGGCGGAATTTGAACTCAGAACGTAACGACAGACGAAATACCCCTAAGCATTTCGCCCGGCGCACTAACGTGTCTGCCAGCTCGAGACACAATATTTGTGGCACATCCTGTGACCACCACCACCCAAACATTATTGTGCCACTGTGATTCTTCTCCTTGTTACCAATATTTTTAACTCCTCAAACTCACCAATTTACGAAACAGTTATCGTATTCAGTGACGTCTCTCTTTGTAACTGAAGTGTAGGGGTCAGAACTTTAGTATTGTCACTGTCTAAGACATATGAACACACACGCAAACACATACACATGCAGGTAGAAACACACACAAACACACACACACATCAAAAACTCAAATGTTAAAAAAAGATACACACACACACACACACACAAGCATATGCAAAACCATAGAGACAGACATGCAGTAACATACACACACACACACACACATTCAAAAATACACATGTAGCAACACACATGAAGCAACACACACAGGCATACACATACACACACACACATTCAAAAATACACATGTAGCAACACACATGAAGCAACACACACAGGCATACACATACACACACACATTCAAAAATACACATGTAGCAACACACATGTAGCAACGCACACACACACACACACAAGCATATGCAAAACCATAGAGACAGACATGCAGTAACATACACACACACACACACATTCAAAAATACACATGTAGCAACACACACAGGCATACACATACACACACACACACATTCAAAAATACACATGTAGCAACACACACAGCATACACATACACACACACACACATTCAAAAATACACATGTAGCAACACACACAGGCATACACACACACACACACACACACACATTCAAAAATACACATGTAGCAACACACACAGACATACACATACACACACACATTCAAAAATACACATGTAGCAACACACACAGGCATACACATACACACACACACATTCAAAAATACACATGTAGCAACACACACAGGCATACACATACACACACACATTCAAAAATACACATGTAGCAACACACACACACACACACACACACACACACACAAAAAGACCCCAAATCTCCCCCAATTTCTGTTGGATTATGAATGAACTCAACTCCACATACATCATGGAAGCAGTTCTAACGAATATATTTTCATTGTAGAAACCCCGAATCACAAACTCACTCTTGTCTCTCATCTGTTTAATACTCCATATCTTGTGTTATGATTCTCAGCACCACACCCATAACAAGTAGAACAAGAACAACAGCAGTTGAAAATGACATTATTGTTATGTGTGTGTATGTATATATATATATATATATATAAGCACACACATATATATATACGTACATATATGTTTATGCTTACACACATGCACATACAAGTATATATATGTGTATATATATATATATACATACACACACAGAAATTCATATATATGTAGGTATTTCAATTGTCTCGCTATTTGTGTGTGTGTGTGTGTGTGTGTGTGTGATTACCAAAAACTACTTTATAGTGACTTATGTTTTTTATCACACACACACACACACACACACACACACTGTGAACCTGTTTCATGTTATTTCCAAAGTTTTGTCAGAAAGACAAAACAAAGCATTTTTTTTCTTCTTTTTATTTCTTCCCCTTTTTTTTTTACTTTCTGCTCTCTTTTCATTTATTTTTTTTTTTTTTTTACTAACGGCACAGTTCGTTTATAGTTTTTTCTCATTTTTTTTATTTGCTTTTTTTTTTATTTTATTTACTTAAACAATTCCCTGGGAACTCTGCAAGCTTTGGCCTGTCCGAATAGAGAGTAAGTACAGAGACAAAAGGAAAAGAAATTGTTAAAATATAAATAATAATAATAATATAATAATAATAATAATAATAATAACAAAATAACTGAAAATTTCTAAATGAAAAAGAAAACGATACTTTCTCATTCAAACCTGTATTTGTGGCATTCTTTAAGTTATTTTTAAATATACATATATATACATATATATACATACATACATACATATATATGTGTGTGTGTATGTATGTTTGTATGTACATATGTATGTATGTATGTACATATGTATGTTTGTGCCGGTATATGTATATATGTGTATAGATACATATCTATACATATCTGTCTATCTGTCATCCTTTCTTTCTCCCATCTATCAGTCTATCTATCTATCTATCGTTGGTTATGTAATGTTGTTGAACTCCTTGTTAGTCTTGGTTGAACAATCCTGTGATCAAAGAAATTCCTAGTAGTGACCAGCACTGCCTTTTGTCTATCTTGGACTACATTGTCAAAAGTGACCTTCCTTTATTTTCTATTTTCTCTTCATTTGCTGGTTTTCGGTGCTAGGGCATGTGATTTGATACAGATTTAAGCTGTCAGTTCTAGTAGATCAAGTGACTACATAAAAGAGCCTGTGTCTGGCTTTGTGTAATGAATATGTTTGGCACTATATATGTATATATGTGTGTGGAGGCGCAATGGCCCAGTGGTTAGGGCAGCGGACTCGCGGTCGTAGGATCGCGGTTTCGATTCCCAGACTGGGCGTTGTGAGTGTTTATCGAGCGAAAACACCTAAAGCTCCACGAGGCTCCGGCAGGGATGGTGGTGATCCCTGCTGTACTCTTTCACCACAACTTTCTCTCACTCTTACTTCCTGTTTCTGTTGTACCTGTATTTCAAAGGGCCGGCCTTGTCACTCTGTGTGTCACGCTGAATATCCCCGAGAACTACGTTAAGGGTACACGTGTCTGTGGAGTCCTCAGCCACTTACACGTTAATTTCACGAGCAGGCTGTTCCGTTGATCGGATCAACCGGAACCCTCGTCATCGTAACCGATGGAGTGCTTCCCCCATATGTGTGTGAGTGTCGATGAAATTATCCTGTTCTGTTTATCTATTTGGGGGGCAGGTTGCCCAGACCAATGCAGCTTTTCCATGCTAGATTTCCCTATCTTCCAGAACAGTCTTCATATCCTCAACTGATATCCAGTGACTTCTACAAGTGGATCCAGTTCTGCCCTTCTCTGTCTGCTAATTCCTACATGTCCATGTGTGGATTTCTAGAAAAGGAGACCCATAGATATTTCTTCCTTGTTTCTCCAGCTGTGTTCTCCATCCTGTGTTCCTCTTGCTTTGATTAACCAAATTGATGGCAAGAAGACTTGCCATACAGTTGCAGCTTCGTAGGGTGCTGCTGCCAAGACAGATCGAGAACTGCATGACACATTGTCACATATGCACTGCCAAGCTTCATTTCAAGTCTCTTGTTCAGT
Source organism: Octopus sinensis (assembly GCF_006345805.1). Taxonomy (NCBI): domain Eukaryota; kingdom Metazoa; phylum Mollusca; class Cephalopoda; order Octopoda; family Octopodidae; genus Octopus; species Octopus sinensis. Next base: position 10,457,095 of record NC_043017.1, on the reverse strand, counting down.
GTTCTTGCAGGAGAACCTCAGAGAAGTACTGATCCGATGAATGATTTGAAGAAACACCACTTCATGTTTTCAGCAATTGGGTGGAGCTTCTATTTTATTTCTATGTATAAAAATAGAATCCAGGAGTTGGAAATTGGCATAAATTGTTATTGTTCCTTATTGTATACTGTCCACTTTCTGTTCTCTCTACCTTTGACTCACAGCTTACCTACTTTGTAATTCTGAGCCTATATATACAGGGTGCGGTGAATATATTGCTGTCTAAATTACACAAAAATGAAAATAATGCTGACATCTCATTTTAACATGTATATTTACCAAAATTACAGAAAAACATCTTGAAATACTAAAGCTTCAACCACGGCCTCCAGACGACTTCAGAATCTCCTGCAACTCTTCTGGATGCTCTTGTTTAAATTGGTGAATGCTGCCATAATCCTTGCCTTCAGTTCATCTTTGGTGTTACAAGGAGTTTTGTTGGTCTCTCACTCGACTCCGACCCACACATAATAGTCAAGGGGTTTGCAGTCTGGGGAGTTAGGTGGCCAGATGTTAGGGGTAATGTGGTTGCAGGAATTGTTTGACAGCTATGACTAGGTTCTCCTGCTTGTGCGGTATGGTGCAGAGTCCTGTTGCCAGACATAGGGTCTCCCAGCAGCCACCCTCTTGACCCAGGGCAGCACTACCTCCTTCAGGAACTTGATGTAGGCTTCTGTGTTGAGTCTGAGGCCATGTAGGAAGGTGAATGAAGGCATAGTGTCATCACTAGTGATCACTCCAAACACCATGATATTGACTGGATGTTTGATATTTATCCCTATTGGTACATGTCCTCAGATTGCACTGTCCTCAAATTGACACCCAAATACTCTGACACGCTAACCACTGAGCCAATACACTTTCACATGAGTCAGATACACACACACACACATATGAGTACTGTAGTTTGCTTAAAGCATTGTAATATCAAGGAATGTAAAAAGAGAGAAAATAGAAAGCTTCTGACAATGTAGAAGGTTTAATAAAACCTTTATATTTCAGGCACAAAGGCCCACCTTCAGAAGAAAAGAAGGGTCTGAGAAAAGTCCAGTTATGTAAGTTCCATTGAAATTCCCTAATGTTGCATAACATTAGAGAATTTCAGTGGGTTAACAGAACCTACATGACTGGACTTTTCTCAGACTCTTCTTGTCTTCTGAAGGTGGGCCTTTGTGCCTGAAATATAGAGGTTTTCTTAAACTTTCCACATTGTCAGAA
>NC_043017.1:10445838-10450838 GCF_006345805.1 Octopus sinensis | reverse complement strand
TTAATACAAATGTTTACTCGGATCTAAGTTTTACTTATCAAAAACAATAATAATAATCCTTTCTATTAAAGGTACAAGGCCTGAAATTTGGGGGAGGAGGGCAAGTTGATTCCATCGACGTCACTGTTTCACAGGTACTTAATTTATTGACCCCGAAAGGATGAAAGGCAAAGTCAACCTCTGGTGGTATTTGAACTCAGAACGTGAAAATGCTGCTAAGCATTTTGTCTGGCATGCTAACGATTCTGCCAGCTCGATGCCTAATAATAATAATTCTTTCTACTAAAGGCACAAAGTCTAAAATTTATGGGGAAAGGGGTTAGTCAATCACGTTGACCTCCCAGTGCTCAACCAGTACTTATTTTATCGACCCCCCAAAAGAATGAAAGGCAAAGTTGACCTCGGTGGGATTTGAACTAGGAATGTAGCAATGAGTGAAATACTGTTAAGCGTTATAATAATAAAAACAATAATAACAATTTCAAATTTTACCACAAGGGCAGCAATTTTGGGGAAGGGGTTGAGTCAATCACATCGACCCTCAATGTTCAACTGGTTCTTATTTTATCGACCCCGAAAGGATGAAAGGCAAAGTTGAACTCAGAACATAAAGACAGAAACATTGTTGCTGTTTTGTTTGGTGTGCTAATGATTCTGCTCTGCACAAACCAACCATGTTGAGGAAATGGCTAAGTCAATTACATTGACCCCTTCTGATTCCTATTCTACTTGGGTGGACCCTCATAGCCATTCAATGTTGAAAAAAAAATCTAATTATATTTTATTAGAATTGAATATTATTCAGAATTGTATTGCGAAATGCAGAAATATTTTGTGTGTTGTAGAAGCACAACCAGTTTTGGATTGGGTTGGATTGCCTCTGTTCTTCCAGCCCATTGCAGGACGAAGGCCTCAGCACGTTCTCTCCACCCAACCACAGTCTGATGTGGAGGTCGTGAATTTTTGAGCTTGAGATCCTACTGGATTGCTCAGCCTGCTCTGCAACACTGTCTCAACATGGCTTCGCAGAGGACAACCAGTTGGTTGCACATAAATTCTAGGGCCTTATGACGACCCCCACCTAGGGTCATATAGGTTCCAGTTGAAAACCATTACTAGAGATAGACAGACAGACAGACAGAAGTGATGTTAATGATGAAGTTGAATAGAGAGGAAAACATAAAAAGGGAAGGAGGTGGGCCTGTTCTATTGCATCATTCAAGTTTGTCTCTTTTTTCCTACCCCTCTTCACACCTTCGATCCCCACACACTCACCCACAGTTGGATCAACCCACCCCTTCCACCTCCACTCGCCGCCAATCACCTACATATATAATGATATAAAATACGCTCTCCAACCACTTCAAGTGGAGGTCATATTGTTTCTCAAGTGCCCCTGAGTCTGAAATGCCAAAAACAAAAGAAAGAAAAGAAAGGAAGAGAAGAACTAAGATCAAATATGATTATTTGATGCCATATAAAAGGTATTTTTTATTTATTTGTAGCAGATGTGGGAATTGTGAATCTGAGGGGCAGACAAGAATGTCATAAACGAGGCTTCAAAAAAAAGAAAAGCAAAAAAAATAATCTATTGAAGTCCCCCTCCCCCAACAAAGCTACACCTCTCCTCTCTCTCTCTCTCTCTCTCTCTCTCTTTTTCTCTCTCCCCATTTCTCCCTTTTTACTTGCTTCTCTCTCTCTTATTATCCTTTAATCTTAAACTTATATTTATATGCGTGGCACATAAAAAGCACCATCCGATCGTGGCCGTTTGCCAGCCTTGTCTGGCACCTGTGCAGGTGGCACGTAAAAAGCACCCACTACACTCACGGAGTGGTTGGCGTTAGGAAGGGCATCCAGCCTTAGAAACACTGCCAGATCAGACTGGGCCTGGCGCAGCCTTCTGGCTTCCCAGACCCCAGTTGAACCGTCCAACCCATGCTAGCATGGAAAACGGACGTTAAACGATGATGATGATGATGATGATGATGATTCCTGAGCTTAAATTTCGCTAAGGCTAATGTTGCCTTTTCAGATATTAGGGGTCGCTTTAGTCAATCAATCAGTCATTATGAGTCGATTTAGTCAATCAGCCCTCTGCTATCAATTCTGTGACCTTCGTGCCAAAGTTAGAAATACATTCTGTGCGTGTATTGCTGTGTGAATAAGAAGCTTGCTTTGCAGCAATGTGATTTGGGTTTCAATCCGACTGTGTGGCACCTTGTGCAAGTATCTTCTACTATAGCCCTGGGCCAAACAATACCTTGTGAGTGTGGATTTGATTGCCCATTGTGTATGTATGCCTTTATATTTGCCCCCCCCCCACCACCACCACCACCACTGACAGAGTAAGCACCAGACTTAAAAATAAGTTCTGGGGTTCGCTTATTCAACTAAAACCCTTCAAGGTTCTGCCCCAGTATGACCACAGTCCAGTAACTAAAACAAGTAAAAGATGGAAGATAGTGTGTGTATATATGTGGGTATATATCTACATATAATGGTGTATATAAAACACTATTATTGTATATCATTTTAAATGCATTACATCGTGTCACTGTACTATTTGCACTCTTATCTATACATCATGTAATATGACAGTCCTGTTATGTATACATTGAAGTACAGTGACTTTGCTGTTGTATATACATTATATACACAGACCTTGTGCTCTTATATGGCTATTATACATAGTGTCACTATATTATAAACACACAAGGTGGTGAGCTGGCAGAATCGTTAGCACACCGGGCAAAATGCTTAGCAGTATTTCGTCTGCCATTATGTCCTGAGTTCAAATTCCGCCGAGGTCGACTTTGCCTTTCATCCTTTCGGGGTCGATTAAATGAGTACCAGTTACGCACTGGGGTCAATGTAATCGACTTAATCTCTTTGTCTGTCCTTGTTTGTCCCCTTTATGCTTAGCCCCCCTGCCCCGTGGGCAATAAAGAAATATATAAGCACACACATACACACACACACACACATACACATCATCACTATAAGTGCTGCAGTGTGTGCATGTGTGAAGGTGCTTGACTTGGTGGTTTGAGTATTTGGCTCACAGTCGTAAAGGTCATGAGTTCAATTCCAGGTGGCTTGTTGTGTCCTTGAGCAAGACACTTTATTTCACGTTGCTCCAGTCCCTTCAGCAGGCACAAACGAGTAGTACCTGTATCTCAGTGGGTCAGTCTTGTTACATTCTGTGTCACACTGGGTCTCCCTGAGAATTACGTCAAGGGTATGTGTGGCTGTGGAGTACTCAGCCACTTGCACATTAATTTCAGGAGCAGGCAGTTCCGTTGATCGGATCAACTAGAATCCTCGTCATCGTTAGTGACGGAGTTCCTTTTAGGTTAGTTTTAGTTTAGTATGCAAATTTATGCACAATATCACTGAAAAGGGATGTAGAGTGTCAATATGTTGTTACGATTCCATGTGAATACACCCTTGCACACAGAGGGCTTCTGCACATTTTCCATCTACCAAATTGCATTTACATGGCATTGATCATCCCGAAGATCATCATCATCATCATCGTTTGATGTTTGTTTTTCCAAGCTAGCATGGGCAGGATGGTTTGACAAGAACCCACAAATCAGACAACTGCACCAAGCTCAGCTGTCTTTTTTGATGTGGTTTTATTTTTAAGGCTGGATGCCCTTCCTAAAGCTAACAAAAACATGGTTGGCAACACTTGGTATAAGCGCCACAGAATGAGATTGAACTGGGGATTATGTAATTGTGAGACAAACTTCTTAACCACACATCCATATCTTCCAAAGATTGTGAGTTACTAATTGAACCCCCACCCTTCTTAGGATTAACCCTTTAGTTACTGTATTTATTTTGAGAGGCTCTGTGTTTCTTTCAATTACTTTCAATTACAAAGAATTTAGTAAAATAACTTAGTTATGATAGGAACATAAATTGTGACCAAGGTTTGGTGGAAGATTTTAATTCAAAACTTATGAAAACAAGACATTTGTACTCAGAGCCAGAGCCGGTTTCAGCCGGGTTGGTAACGAAAGGGTTAAGCCCTAAAGAAACAATATTTCTGACTATGTGAATGCTCGGAAGCTTATCTACAGTTACGATCATTTGACAGTTGCCCCCAAAATGCTTTGCTGTATTTCTTCTGACTCATTACATTCCAAGTTCAAATTCTGCTGGGGTCAACTTTGCTTTTCATCCTTTCAAGATAGGTAAAATCAAGTACCAGTCAAATACCTATTTCTTTACTACCCACAAGGGGCTAAACACAGAGGGGACAAACAAGGACAGACATAGGTATTAAGTCGATTACATCGACTCCAGTGCGTAACTGGTACTTATTTAATCGACCCCGGAAGGATGAAAGAGAAAGTCGACCTCGGCGGAATTTGAACTCAGAACGTAACGGCAGACGAAATACGGCTAAGCATTTCGCCCGGCGTGCTAACGTTTCTGCCAGCCTGCCGCCTTGTACCAGTCAAATACTGGGAAGGGGGTGGCAGTTCATGGTATCAACCTTCCTCTCAAAACCTCTGCCCTTGTCCCTAAATCAGATGCAATTATTATTATTATTACTATTTGCTCTTTATGTTTATGAGTTTTCCTTGCCCTTCCCTGTTTTATACCTCTAAAACATTTAATATTAATCGCAATATCTGAAGACTTCCAACCAATTTTCCACAAGTGAAGCATCATTTCATTTTCACTCCATTACCACCACCACCACCCACCCGCCCATCTCTTCTACTTTTCCACCCCAGATCTCAGATAACGGAGAGGACTATCGTATACCACCACCAGCAATAACAGCAACAATCTCTGATTCTTTCTCTCTCTCTCTTTCAGTCTCTGTTTGTCTGACTCTCTCTCCCTCTCCCCCTCTCTCTCTCTTTCAGCCAGCTTAATCCACCCTGTTGTTGTTACATACATACACAATAGTTCACCCTCTCCCTCTCTGCAGGTGACAGGGTGGTGGAGGTGGTGGTGATGGTGGTGGTGTTTGAAGG
>NC_043017.1:10430838-10438338 GCF_006345805.1 Octopus sinensis | reverse complement strand
TTTCAGTCAGTTGACTGCGGCCATGCTGGAGCACCGCCTTTAGTCGAGCAACTCGACCCTGGGACTTATTCTTTGTAAGCCCAGTACTTATTCTATCGGTCTCTTTTGCCGAACCGCTAAGTGACGGGGACGTAAACACACCAGCATCGGTTGTCAAGCAATGCTAGGGGGACAAACACATACACAAACATACACGCACATATATATATATATATATATATATATATATACATATATATACAACAGGCTTCTTTCAGTTTCCATCTACCAAATCTACTCACAAGGCTTTGGTTGGCCCGAGGCTATAGTGGAAGACACTTGCCCAAGGTGCCACACAGTGGGACTGAACCCGGAACCATGTGGTTGGTAAGCTACTTACCACACAGCCACTCCTGCACCTATGTAAGTAATTAGTATGTAATAAAGTATGTGAGTAATTATTGTTAATCCTTTTCATAGATTAATAATATCTTGCAGACAAAAAGGTTCACATCCCTCTGTATTTGTTTACTATTTCTGTATTCTTTCTATTCCTACTGCCCCTCACTGCTGTCTTTCTGGTGATGCCATGTGGAGAGGTACCCAGATCAGTCTATTAGCCTTATTGCTGCGGGAAGTTCTATTCCGTTCGTCACAGAACAACGAAGTTACTTGTCTAACTTTGGAGATTTTCAGGTGCATTACTATGTGTATATATATATATTGGAGTTGGTGTATATGTCTGAGTATTTCAATTGATCAAAATGTAAACTCTGTAATGTGCGTTTTGCCCTGAAGACCTTACACCCAGGGTACTCAAAATGCCAACTTATTTTTTGTTATTTAAGTTGGGTATGAAGTGAAACAATTGTAGGTAATGTTAAATAATTAATAAATTAAATTATACCCATTGAACCATTGAATCTCTCTATTTTCAAACTTAGTAATTATATATATATATATATATATATATACACACACACACTTTTGTAACTTCCTGTTGATTAAATATCATAAGAAAGTAGGAGTATATATATACAGAGAGGGAAAAACTACATCGCTTAGCAACAGGTGGGGGTTGGCATTAGGAAGGGCATCCGGCCGTAGAAAGCTTGCCACACGCATAGCGCTGCTTATATGTGCATACATTTTGTAGGCGTGGGCATGGCTGTGTGGTTAGGGGGCTTGCTTCCTAGCTACATGGTTTCGGGTTCAGTCCCACTGCGTGGCACTTTGAGCAGGTGGCTTCCACTATAGCCCCAAGTCGACCGAAGCTTTGTGATTGAATTCAGTAGGTGGAAGTTACTGCCATGTGTGTATATGTGCGTATAGCTGCTCAGTGCCTCTCCGAAAGAGAGAGAGGGATATATATATATATAATGAACTTGGTACACTCCTTTAAGTGGTTGGCATTAGGGAAGGCATCCAGTTGTAGAAACCATGTGGAAGCAGGCACAGCTTGGCACGATTCTCTGGCTCATTGGTTCCTGTTGAACCATCCAACCCATGCTAACATGGAAAAATGGGATATTAAATGATGATGATGATTATTATTGTTCAGCTTTTGGCGAACAATCTGCACAAATGATTTGCTTAAACTGGTCAAATGTTTGTGCCGTACATTAGTTCACTCCCTCCATCAAATTGATGTTGTCTGAACATATATACAACCACATGTCTATATCTGTATATGAGTGGACCTAGACAAATCTACTTTTCTCACTGTGGGGCTTGATGATCAAGTCGAACATATATTTCCACCTTACCTGTTTGAAATCATCTGAAGAGGGCAGATTTTTGTCATGATTTAACTCAAGAATACGTCTATAAAATACTGCTGAAACACCTGTTACTCTTACTCTTTTACTCTTTTACTTGTCTCAGTCATTTGACTGTGGCCATGCTGGAGCACCGCCTTTAGTCGAGCAACTCGACCCCGGGACTTATTCTTTGTAAGCCCAATACTTATTCTATCGGTCTCTTTTTGCTGAACCGCTAAGTGAATTTTGAACCCCACTTGTATTCTTCTTTCACACACACACACACACAGACACACTACTTATCTACCTACCTGGTCAAAATATTTTAGCTGCTTTATGTTCAAACTGGCCGGATCTGGTTTCTCACACCTACCCTGCAATGTCATTCCAGAAACAAGCAATCACAACATTGAAGTCTTGATAATGCAGGATTCATTCAAAACAATGTGAATAAATAATAAACATTATTATATTCGACAGAATAACCTGAATGCCAAAGTCCCGTCTTTGAGGTCTTTCCTGAGTGGCTGGACGTAAGTTCTTTGAACTTGTCACCTCCCTGGAATGTTTTTATATATATAGAAATATATGTGTCTGTTTTGTTTAGATTTATCCAGGATTCTCACAAGTCTGTCTACTAATCACTTGTATATGGGAAGTGAAATTATAATTAATGATTGCCGTAAAATAAATAAACTGTACAGATTTAATACACACCCTCCGCACACACACACACACACACACCTCCATTGTGTTAACTGAGGTGGGGGGAAAAGCTTTTGTTTTTGTCAGAGAGCCTCTTTGCACTCATTGAACGTACTAGAAATAGCAGCCAAATCTCCTGTCTCCCTCCACAGATTCCACTTGAAATATAGATTGGTGCAGGCATGGTTGTGTGGTTTAGAAGTTTGCTTTGTTACTATGTGGTTTTTGGTTCACTTCCACTGTGTGGCACCTTGTGCAAGTATTGATTATAACAACCCTGGGCTGACCAATGCTATCTGAGTGAATTTGGTGGACAGAAGTTGTGTGGAAGCATATGTATATATGTGTGTGTGTGTGTGTGTGTGTGTGTGTTTGTACCTGTGTTTATTCCTGTGCTCCACTGCTTGACAACGGACGTTAGTTTGCTTATGGCTCCTGTGACCTAGAGGTTTGGCAGAAGAACTGCTAGAATAAGTACGAGGCTTAAAAAACAATGAGTTCTGGGGTTGATCTGTTTGACTAAAACCCTTCAAGGCAGTGCCCCAACATGGCCACAATCCAATGACTGAAACAATTGAAAGGAAAATGAAGATATTTTCAAGGATGATCGTTGACCATTGGCCATTGGCTGTACTTGCGAAGACCTGTCACACCAAACGAAATTATAGTTGTGACCAATGCTGGTGTCACATAACTGGCTCCCTTGCCAGTGGCGCATAAAAAAGCACCTGTGCAGGTGGCACTCTTGGAGTGGTTGGTGTTAGGAAGGGCATCCAGCCATTGAAACCCTGATTAATTAAACTGACTTGATTATTCTTTTAGAATATCTTTATATATAAAAGAGAGGTTGTGTGAGTGTCTGTCTCCTACGATTTAGATTCCTAACTACTCCCACATTTTGCGGTGCAGTTTAACCAAAACCGGGTATCTTATAGTCGTGATTCATATCGAGCCCTTCTGAGTATTAGCGCGCGTCTACGATGAGTCTACGATTTTAAAAAAATTTACCATCATTTTTTTCCATTTTAATGCATTTTTTTCGCTATTATATAAGGGAAGTAACTCTCTAAAAATGTCTACGATGAGTCAACGATGTAAAAATAAATTTACCATCATTTTTTTCCCATTTTTAATGCATTTTTTTGCTATTTTTTGGCTATAACTCTCTAAAATTGCTTATATAGTTATTTCCCTTACAAACCCGAGCAACGCCGGGCGATACTGCTAGTTTTTTATAAACTATTTAGCTCTATATTTATAAATATCTGGAGACATTTTGGGCGTTTGACATGTTGTTTTTTATGTGGTCCTAGATTGTTGTTGGCTGAAGAACTTTCAAAGTAGTTGTCACAAATAAAATAGAATTTCTTGGTTGTATTTTTTCTTTTTTGGTGGCTGGGGTGGGGGACACATTTTATTGTTTCCCCATTGTCTAAATGATACTTTATGAGCCAAAGAGGGAGCCGGGTGACTGCTGAGACTAATTAAAATGACTTAATTATTGTTTGATGATATTTATGAACAGTGGAGGCACAATGGCCCAGTGGTTAGGGCAGCGGACTCGCGGTCATAGGATCGCGGTTTCGATTCCCAGACCGGGCGTTGTGAGTGTTTATTGAGCGAAAACACCTAAAAGTTCCACGAGGCTCTGGCAGGGGATGGTGGTGATCCCTGCTGTACACTTTCACCACAACTTTTTCTCACTCTTACTTCCTGTTTCTGTTGTACCTATATTTCAAGGGGCCGGCCTTGTCACTCTCTGTGTCACGCTGAATATCCCCGAGAACTACGTTAAGGGTACACATGTCTGTGGAGTGCTCAGCCACTTACACGTTAATTTCACGAGCAGGCTGTTCAGTTGATTCGGATCAACCGGAACCCTCATCGTCGTAACCGACGGAGTGCTTCCATCATCAATTTATGAACAATTTGATGCCAAACTTGAGGTGCATGCCTTAGTGGTTAGGATGTTGGACTCCTGACTGCAAGATTGTGGTTTCAGTTCCTGGACCATGCAACATGTGTTGCAAAATACTTCATTTTTTTCATGTTGCTTCATTCCACCCAGTCGTAGAATGAAGATGAATAATCCTGTGAGGGACTGGCATCCCTTCCAGGGAGTATTATATACACCAGAGAAACCAGCAAACTAGCCCCGTTGTCCTTTATAGAGCAATGTGCACTGACCCCCATAACACCAAACTTTAGAATACTTGTACACGTTTTGCAAGTCCATCTTGTTCTTGTTTCTCTGTCGTCCTTCTGCTTTGTACTGGAGGTTGTTGGTTGTGGATATGTGGATATATGGTATAAAGAATACTTTATGAGCCAATTAGGGAACTTGTGATTACTTCCACTAATTAAACTGGTTTAATTATCGTTTTATAATATATTTCATAAACAATTGTACTTTTAGAATATTTTTAGACATTTTAAGAGTCCAGGATATCGTTTGATGTGTGGTTCTTTCTGTTTTGTACTTGGGGTCATTGGCTGTATATAGATTCAACCACTTTTATCATGGTTTGAAACTTGAGTTACTGTTGTTGTTGTTATTGTTGTTGCTTAAAAGCTTCTCATTTCTTTTTTTTTTTGGTCAGTATTTTATTGTATGCTTTTCTTGTTTTAATCTTTTTTTTTTAAAGTCTGCTGTGAAAGTCCTGTTTTGTGTATTGTAGATATTCCATGAGTTTGTGGTGGTGGTGGTGGTGGTGTGGGTGTGCATAGAGTATTGTCTCGTTTGTCAAGTAACAAATGAATAGGCAGAGTCAGTCGAGCATCGGATAGAACTCCTTCGACTACGGCTGGCTTCGGGCTGATCAAAGCCTTGCAAGTGGATTTGGTAGACGGAAACTTAAAAGAAGACCCTTTATACTCCACCACTACACCACCACCATCACCCCTGCTTGGTGTTAGTACTGGTCATTTAATGCTGATAACCAGTGTTGGTGTGTTGATGTTCCTGTAACTTAGCATCAGGCTTTAAAAAAAAAATATATGCTGGGATTGATTTTATTCATTTGACTAAAAAGAATTCTTCAAGGTGGTGCTCCAACATGGCCACAGTCTAATGACTAAAACCAGTTAAAAATAAAAGGTCTAGAAATACCTATGGATCAGTTACAAGCACAGGCTTCCAGCAGATGACACAGCAGATGATGATGATGATGATATATATTTCTTTATTGCTCACAAGGGGCTAAACATAGAGGGGACAAACAAGGACAGACAAAGGGATTAAGTCAATTACATCGATCCTCTGTGCGAAACTGGTACTTAATTTATCGACCCCGAAAGGATGTAAAGCAAAGTCGACCTCGGCGGAATTTGAACTCAGAACGTAACGGCAGACGAAATACGGCTACGCATTTCGCCCGGCGTGCTAACGATGATGATATAAAGTTTGTGTGTGTGTGTGTGTGTGCATATGCATACACACACACTTACATGTGGTGTATGCAATTAGCTGTTTGTGTATTAACGACAAAATCATGGTGTTTGAATTTGTGCAATAGGTACATAATGTGATTGACAGTCTCTCTCTTTCTCTCTGTCTCTCCCTCCTCTCTCTTTCTCTCTCTCTCTTGTTTAAAGACCATCCCTCTGCCAGCAACTCCTACTGCCATAAAACTCACTCTCTCACTAACCCTAATGCGATAATGGTTCAGCTGAGTATTGAGTACAGACTGACCAGTGGTGAGTAGAGTCACGGACTAAATACTTTGTACTGCAGTGTACGCTTTAATACTCATTTAACCTCCACTTGCTTCCCACTTCCTTCCCACCTCACTCACTCACTCACTACTATTACTGCTACTTCTACAACCACCACCACTACTGCTACCACCACAATGATGACAAGGACCACTATTACTGCTGTTACTACCTCCTCTACTATTACTACTACCTCCACCACCATCACTGCTACTACTGCCAACAACAGCACCACTACTACTGCTGCTACTACTACTACTACTACTACCACCACCACCACTACTACTGCTGCCGCTACTACTACTGCCACCTCCACCACTACCACCACCACTACTGCCGCCACCATTATTAGATGTCAAAGACATGATTCGTCAGATGTACTAAGTCTTTGCTCTCCAAGATGACATACCTTGGAGGTGTAGGAGTAGTGGTGATGGTGATGGTGGTGGTGGTGGTGGTGGCCGGTGGTGTTAGTACTGGTCATTTAATGCTGAGATGGCTCAAGTGTTACAGTTGTAGTGTGTGTGTGTGGTTTTGGGGGGGGTCGTCCAGAAGTGTTTAGGTAAGTAAGTTGATTGGGTGAGGATGGGGGACTTTTTTAAAGTAAAATGAAGAAAAAAAAGGAAAAAAAAGTTATAAAATAAAGGAAGAATGAATAAAACTTAGGCTGAACCATCCATTCCTACCACCACCACCACCACCACCACTACCCACCCCTATTTATCACCACTCCCACCCCACCCTACCCCCATTGAAAAAAGAATGCACTTTTACTTTTTGTTTTGTTTGTCTCTGCGTTTTTTCTTTTGACCCTTTCCAAATTTTCACAGTCCACTCAAAAGCAACACACACATACATATGTATCTGTGTGCATTTTCAAGCACATGCACACACGGCCATCAGACTAATTGCAATATACCCAATCCTTCCTCACCAGAGCTTCATCCCCCCTGGTGTTCCCTTCCTGCCCGTATTCCCCACTCACCCCTACCATACACCCATAGCTCAGAGATGTTAGACATGAGAAACCTGCACTGCTTTGATCTGGCTTCTCTGGTTCGTCACTCTAAGAAAATCACCTGTGCAGGTTGTGGAATTGTCTTTCTCAGCCTCAAGAGAGACTCCTAGGTAGACTACCAGGGTTTTAGATTAGTGGGACTGGATAATTACTGGTATTTAGCACACCGTGCGAAATGCGTAGCCGTATTTCGTCTGCTGTTACGTTCTGGGTTCAAATTCTGCCGAGGTCGACTTAGCCTTTCATCCTTTCGGGGTCGATAAATTAAGTACCAGTTGCGCACTGAGGTTGATGTAATCAACTTAATCCGTTTGTCCTCTCTGT
>NC_043017.1:10408338-10425838 GCF_006345805.1 Octopus sinensis | reverse complement strand
AATGTTCTGTAATATATATGTGTGTATGTGTGCATGCAAAAACAGTATATATATATACATATATATATACATATATGTATATATATATATATATATATAAAACATACACAAACACTCATACTCCAAAACAATACATACGCATACACACATATATATATATATACATACACAGACATATACACCTCAATACAATGTATGTTTATGTATTTGTGTGTGTGTGTGTGTGTGTACACAGAAGCCCCAATAAACACATGTGTGTGAATGTATATATAGCCATACATTCTTAGTAAAGTTGACTATTTGTTCATTACTTAAAGTTTGTTGCTGGAGAAGCAGTCATCAGTTGGTACAGTATCTAAGAGCAAATATCAGTTGACTTTGTCATTAGCCCTTTAAGTATTTCAATTGGCCACATCCAGCCAAAAGATCCAGTCTCTCACACCTACCCTACAATGTCTTTCTAAAAGTACACAATCACATCATCAAAATCATAAAGCTAGGAGATAATGGTATAATTCAGTGTTTTTCAAACATTTTGCTGGAGTGGAACCCCAAGGAAACATTCCGCTGGCTCGAAGAACCCCTGTGCAATAATTTAATAGTCTTATGCACACATATCTGCACAGGAGAATTGAAAATTACTGCCGATTTTAGCAGTTTTGTAACTTCTTGCGGAACCCCTGGACTGTACTGGCGGAACCCTGGTTGAAAACCACTGGTATAATTAAATGAAAACAATGTGGATAAATAAGTATTTAATTTGACAGAATAATCTGAAGGCAAAAGGGTCGAGTCTACGTGGAGGCATAAACAGTGATGTACATTATCTTCTTTAAATATTGGTTTTAAATAACGTTCCATTTTCTTCTTATAGTTATAGTTTTTAAAGTACATATTTTTTAAATAAAGTTTTAGACTAAAATTACTCATGTAAAATGTATGCATGGATTGGGGCAGATGGTTGTTGCCTCATGGTTCTGGTTTCAGTGCGTGCCACCTTGGCCAAGTGTCTTCTACAGGCTGACCAAAACCTTGTAAGTGGATCTGGTACATGGAAACTGAGAGAAGCACGTCCTTATATATATATATACATTTATGTGTGTCTTGGTGTCTGTGTTTATATCCCTGTAACTTAGTGGTTCAGCAAAGAGACCGATAAAATAAGTACTAAGCTTACAAGGAATAAGTCCCAGGGTCGATTTTTTTGACTAAAACCATTTTAGGCAGTGCGCCAGTATGTCTGCAATCAAATAACTGAAACAAGTAAAATAATTATATATATATATACACACACACACACACACACATATATGTATATATATGTATGTATGTATGTATGTATGTATATGTTTCTGCGTCTGTGTTTGTCACCCCCCACCATCGCTTGACAATTGATGTTGGTGTATTTACATCCTGTAACTTAGCAGTTCAGCAAAAGACACTGGAAGAATAAGTATTAGGCTTACAAAGAATAAGTCCTGGGTCGATTTGTTCGACTAAAGGCTGTGCTCCGGCATGGTCGCAGTCAAGTGACTGAAACAAATAAAAGAATATATCTATGTGCAGACACACACATATATATGTATATGTACATGTATGTGTGTATGTGTGTCCTGTTGTCGAGACATCATGTGATAGTTGTAAACAAATACCCCTGTCATACAAGTGATGTTGTCCATTTCTAGTCTTCCATGGAAAATGTATCCGGCTCAGGGGAAATATCTCTTTGCTTGGAAACAGGTGATGGTTGGTGACAAGAAAAGTATTTGGCCAAAGAAAATCTGCCTTGATAAATTTGGTCTGACCCCAAACTAGCATGAAAAAGGGACAATTAAACAATACTCTTTTATTTGTTTCAGTCATTTGACTGCGGCCATGCTGAGATCAAACAAATTAACCCCAGGACTCATTCTTTGTAAGCCTAGTACTTATTCTATCAGTCTCTTTTGCCGAACCACCAAGTTATGGTGATGTAAACACACCAGCATTGGTTGTCAAGCAAAGGTGGGGGAACAAACACAGACACACAAATACATAGCATATATATGACAGGCATCTTTCAGTTTCCGTCTACCCAATCCACTCACAAGGCTTTGGTTGGCCGAAGACTATAGTATGACAGTCAGATGCTTGCTCAGAGGTGTTCTATGTACTCTCATTGTTTCTGCCCCAGCCATTTTGCTTATGTCCAGTTCATAGCAGAGGAGCACTTTCCTCTCTGCCTTTTCCTCCCTTTCCATATCGAAGGTGGTCAAGGGCTTGACCAAAGAAGAAAGCCTCTTGGGTCTTGAGTCCTTACAAGCCTTGTTTGCTCTCAATCTCTCTCAACGTAGCCACCAGACAGACAAAATGAAACAAAGCAGAACTCCCTTCCTGCCGTCTGCCCTTCCCAGTTGAAGGAGGATAGCAAGGTGATCTTTACTGGAGACTCGTTGGTTGAGCTTCTTGTTTAGTCTGCATGTACCAACAGCTGTTAGACATAACTCTCTGTGCATCAGTACACTAATGCCTAGATGCCGAACTAACAAAGGCATGAGGCCACAAAAGGTTTTGGAGAGGCGGGCAAGTTGATTTGTCTTCAGTACTTGCACTTTCGATAAAGCATTAAGGGTGGAATTTGATCTTAGAAGATACCAGGCACTAAGGAAAATATTGCAAAGACACTCTCTCTCGAGTCTGTTAATCTGTGTTAATATAATAAAAATTATAATTATGTTAATTATGCTGCCTAATTAATGATACTATGTTTATTTTTATAAAAGGAAAACAACATACAATATAGATGGAGAAAGAAGGAAATTAAAACGATACTCAAAATGGTTGCAAAAGAAGTATTAACCATCTTATAATTTTGTCCCGTATGTCTAGATATGAGTGTGTGTGTGTGTGTGTGTGTGAGACAGATTTAGAGGGTTCGTTTGTGTATATATGTGTGTATGTATGTATGTGTCTGCATGTGTCTCTGAGTGTTTCTCTCTTCTGCATTCAACACACACACACACACACACACACACAAACACACTCATACACACACATTCATGCATGCACACACAGACGCACCTACATCTTGGTTCTCCCAAGTTCTTTCACACTCAGGCATTCTTCTCTCTTTGAATTACACTCCAAGTTTCAGCGTTGTGTCTACCACCACTGCCGCCACCGCCACCACCACCGCTACCACCACCACCACCACCACCGCTGCAGTAGCAGCAGCGTAACTAAGTCTTTTAGTTAACTCTTTGTACTTGTACCATTGTTAATAGCTGTAACATATGCACACTCTATTATTCTAACCCCGTAACTATCTTAAATCAACAGCTGTTTGGAATCAGTCATAATGGTTATATTATCATCATCATCATCATCACCACCACCACCACCACCCGCATTGTCATCATCATCAACATCATCATCACTATCACTGTCATTATCATCATCACCATCATTGTCGTTGTCCTAATCATCATCATCATCACTGACATCATCAGTCCTAATCGTCATCACTGTCATCTCCAACATTGCTACAGTAATCATCATCATCATCATTGCTATAACTGTCATCATCACCACCATCCTCCTCCTCATTATCATCATCATCGGCGTCACTCTATAACTATACCAGCATCATCATCATTGTCATCATCATTGTCATCATCATTGTCATCATCATCATCATTGTCATCATCATCAACCAATGCATTTGTCCCATTCATTCATTGTAATGTGAGTTGGAAAGATTTGCAATGCAGTATCTGTCTTTCCCTCCTACCAAGTAGATAACCTCCACCATTCACTAAGGGTACCACTACAAGATAGAAATAGCAGTCAAATGTCTCTCCAATCACGTGCTGGTGGCACGTAAAAACACCCATTACACTATCTGAGCGGTTGGTGTTAGGAAGGGCATCCAGCTGTAGAAAACCATGCCAAATCAGACTGCAGCCTTCCAATGTGCCAGCCCAGTCAAACTGTCCAACCCATGTCAGCATGAACAATGGACATTAAATGATGGTGATGTTATTAAATGATGTGTGTGTGTGTGTGTGTATAATACGTTAAAATGAAAACACCAGATATGCTTCAAGTGTGTTTTATATATGATATGATATGATATTATATTACAAATTTAGAGATCTAAGTATGGCAAAGTAGAGATCAAATACTTTCCTTTATGACAAAACACAAATTTGTCTGCTCCAGTAACCAGTTTCATCTTGAAAACTGTCCGTCAGCAGGCAATCAGTAAATGGGTATCAAACACGATCATTCATCTCTTTGTATTTTCTCTTTTCTTTTCTTTCTTTTGCATTTAATCCATTAAAGGTGTGTGTGTGTGTGTGTGTGTGTAATTATGTATATATGTGTATAGCTCGTTTGCTGCTCCCAGCTGTTGGCCTGTTGGGCACACACATCTGTATATGAATTGCTGTGTGGAAGATACAGGCATGGCTTGTGTGGTTAAGCAGCTCACTTTGCAACCACAGGGTTCTGGGTTCAGTCCCATGGTGCAGCCCCTTGGGCAAGTATCTTCTTCTACAGCCCCCCAAACTGACACAGTATGTTCTGAGTGAATTTGGTAAATTGAAACTGTGTGGAAGCCCATTATATATATATATATATATATATATATATATAATATATATATATATATTGTAGGTCCCGGGTTGATTCGGGGTTAACCACAGTAAATAAGGTACTCATACATAGTAGAGTAAAATTAATTTATATATAGAAGGAGCTTCTACAGGACTAGAACTGTTTCATTCAAGAGAAATCTTCAGGAAGCTAGTTAACAAGAATTGTATTGGCATTTATACATTTAGGCAGGTTTAAAGGGGTGTTGGTGGGGGACTTTTTGGGGGTAGGCATAGCGCAAAATATCATACTTGGGGGAGTGGTCAAGGAGTCAGTGTTAAATTAGATAGAAGAATAAATAAAAAAATAAAAAAATATATAAAAAAATATATAAAAATATATATAAAAAAAGGGGAATAGAGTTTTAGGTAAATAAGGAGATTCTCACTTATACCTATGCACATATGTATACATATATACACACACATACAAACATATATACATATACATACACACATACGTACACACACACATATATATGTGTGTACGTATGTGTGTATGTATATGTATATATGTTTGTATGTGTGTGTATATATGTATACATATGTGCATAGGTATAAGTGAGAATCTCCTTATTTACCTAAAACTCTATTCCCTTTTTTTATATATATTTTTATATATTTTTTTATATATTTTTTTATTTTTTTTATTTATTCTTCTATCTAATTTAACACTGACTCCTTGACCACTCCCCCAAGTATGATATTTTGCGCTATGCCTACCCCCAAAAAGTCCCCCACCAACACCCCTTTAAACCTGCCTAAATGTATAAATGCCAATACAATTCTTGTTAACTAGCTTCCTGAAGATTTCTCTTGAATGAAACAGTTCTAGTCCTGTAGAAGCTCCTTCTATATAATAAATTATATATATATATATATATATATATATATATATATATATATATATGAAGGTGGAGGCGCAATGGCCCAATGATTAGGGCAGCAGACTCGCGGTTGGAGGATCGCAGTTTCGATTCCCAGACTGGGCGTTGTGTGTGTTTATTGAGTGGAAACACCTAAAGCTCCATAAGGCTCCGGCAGGGCGTGGTGGCGACCCCTGTTGTACTCTTTTGTGCCAACTTTCTCTCACTCTTTCTTCCTGCTTCTTGAGTAATGTTGTACTGGACTGGCGTCCCGTCCACCTGAGGGGAACACATACGCCATAGAAACCAGGAAACCGAGCCCATGAGCCTGGCTAGGCTTGGAAAAGGCGCATAAATAAAAATATATGTATATATATAGAGAGAGAGAGAGCGAGAGAGAGAGAGAATTGTTTGTAGAAATACATGAATCATGAGAAGAAGCACACTCTAAGATGTAGAGCAGTTAATATTATAGTGGGGTAGGCCGGTTTATGGTCTCAGGCCAGCAGTATTTGGGGTCTGAAGATACACCTTAAGGCTAAACACCTTATGATCAAGAAACCCTGGGTAACCCCATAAACCTGTCTACCCTACTATAATATATATAAAAGAATTCAGCTGAGCTTGTTTTATAATAAATTACTAGGGCAGCATATATAAGTATTAATAAAATTGATATCAAGTTTCCTTATCTCTTATAGTTTAGGAACCTATATATATATATATATATATATATATATATATATATATATACATACATACATCAACACAGTATCAAATTTATTTTTACATATTCATTTGATAATCTACTTAAGTGTACTCAGCGTTTCTTCACTAAATGTTTGGCTCAATTTACATATGACGGGACAAGAAGCTTAACTCTACATTTATACATATACACACACAGACACACACACAAGCACACAATCCTCGCAAATTTGCAACCAGATCCAAACTTGATCATCCTCATTACCATCATCGTCATCATCCTTCATAATAACAATAGTAAGAGCAGCAGCAGCAGTTTCTTCTCCAGCTTCTCATCTGTTGTGCTCATCACAACATTGTATCATATTTTTGACCTTGTCACATATTTTGGCCACTTAGTCCATCAGTCTATGCAGTCCCTGCCCCTATTCATCCCCCCCTCTCTCTCTCAGTGTATGTTGTCTTATTGCAGCAAAGTTGGTTAACCCTTTAGTGTTCAGATTATTCTATCAAACATAATGCTTATTGATTCCCATTGATTTGAATCAATCATGCATTATCTCATATCTTCAAGATCTTGATGGTGTAATTACCTAATGTAGAATAACATTGTAGGGTAGGTGTGAGAGCCTGGATCTGGTCAGTTTGAACATAAAACAGATTAACTATTTTGGCTGGATATGGCCGGTTTAAATACTAAAGGGTTAAAGGCGGCAAGCTGGCAGAATTGTTAGCGCGCCGGGTGAAATGCTTAGCGGTATTTCGTCTGCCGTTACGTGCTGAGTTCAAATTCCGCTGAGGTCGACTTTGCCTTTCATCCTTTCAGGGTCGATAAATTAAGTACCAGTTACGCACTGGGGTCGAAATAATCGACTTAATCCGTTTGTCTGTCCTTGTTTGTTCTCTCTGTGTTTAGCCCCTTGTGGGTAGTAAAGATATACTTGGTAAAAGTTTGAAGTCAGACATTAGATGTCTGATGAATCAGGTTTATTTGAATTAGTGCTGCTGTTGCTGGTGATGACAGTGTTGTTGTTGTTGCTGTTTCTGTCATCGTCATGCTCCAGTGATTTAATTTTTAGGAATGTAAATATGTATAAAAAGCAAGGCAGGGAAAAAAAAATCCCAACTGACTTTTATTAGGAATACACAATAGATTCTGTTAACATGGTCCTGTCAAGAATGGTGAAGTATTTAATCTTTTTACATGTGTGTGAGTTTGTGTGTGTAAATATGTATGTGTAATGTGTCTATATATATATATATATATATATATATATATATATATATATATATATATCTTTCCTTTCCTGAGCGTCCAATAACACTATACTTGTTCCATGTTCTCGCGTTGTTGTGTTTTCTCTTTGTGTTTTCATGTTTGGATTAACTAAATATATATATATATATATATAATAT
The DNA here is from genome assembly GCF_006345805.1 of Octopus sinensis. NCBI lineage: Eukaryota > Metazoa > Mollusca > Cephalopoda > Octopoda > Octopodidae > Octopus > Octopus sinensis. The sequence continues at coordinate 10,418,214 of NC_043017.1, read as the reverse complement.
GTATATATATATAATATATATATATAGGTGCAGGTGTGGCTGTGTGATAAGAAGCTCGCTGCCCAATGGTTCTGGGTTCAGTCCCACTGTGTGGTACCTTGAACAAGTGTCTTCTGCTATAGCCTTGTGCCAACCAAAGCCTTGTGAGTGGGTTTGGTAAACGAAAACTGAAAGAAACCTGTTGCATGTATATGCGTGTATGTGTGTGTTTGTGTCTGTGTTTGTCCCCCACCACCCACTGTTTGACAACCAGTGTTGGTGTGTTTATGTCCCCCCCCCTAACTTAGTGGTTCAGTAAAAGAGATCAACAAAATAAGTACCAGGCTTAAAAAAAGTACTGGGGTTGATTCATTTGACTAAATATGCAGTGCCCCAGCATGGTCACGGTCTAATAACTGAAGCAGATATAAGATATAAACAATTGCAGCATGGAAGGTGTTTGTAAGCCTTTTAAGAAGACCCCTCCAAAAAAACTCGTTAGATTCACTTCAACATTTAAATTTAATTTGTGTCAAAATATTTTCGGCGATTTCAAATTGCGACCTGTTCTCTGACAAAATTCCGTGCAGCATCTGAGAAAATAACAGTTACTTCAAGACATATATTTCTTTACTGTCCAGAAGGGGCTAAACATAGAGGGGACAAACAAGGATAGACAAAGGGATTGAGTCGATTATATCGCCCCCCCCCCCCCCCAGTGCGAAACTGGTACTTAATTTATCGACCCCGAAAGGATGAAAGGCAAAGTTGACCTCGGCGGAATTTGAACTCGGAACGTAACGACAGACGAAATGCCGCTCAGCATTTCGCCCAGCGCGCTAACGTTTCTGCCAGCTCGCAAGATATATATATATATGTTTGTGTGTGTACATGTGTATGTATGCGTGCACGCCTATACACATGTATATATGTATGCATGCATGTACAGATGTATCTGTATTTATTTATTTATTTATTTATGTATGTATGTCAGTATTTAGTGTGTAGACATGTGTACATGTGAACGTATGTTTATGTACTGATGTATGTGTCTGTTCAAGTTGACACAAATTAAATTTGAATGTTGAAGTGAATCTAACAGTTTTGGCATGTTCTTAAATGGCTTATAAACGCCTTCCATGCTGCAATTGTGTTTGTTTCAGCACACGATTGCAGTCCATCCCTTCTCAAATGCGTCTTGCCACTTCTTGAATTTTTGATGGGAAATATAGCCTTCAGGAACAAATTAAATTTGTAAGCTGAGGTTCCACTGTTTATATATAAATTTGAAGTGTGAGACATAGATTCAAGGAATCGTGGCTATCTCATAAAGCTCCTCTCATGGATTCGGCTAACAGTCCCCATGGTAATCCAGAACAGAGAAGCGTTGTGTGTTCATGTGGACGAAACCCAAAGGATCTGATTGATGAATTTGTTTCATGGGGAGTATATAAACCATTTAATATCAGGGGTAAACATATCTATTTAACCACTTGGTATCTTTAGGATTGCAGCTGTTTCACAGCCTTTTTCATGTAGCAATAATTTCAGTATAGAAGAAATTATGCTTACGTGTTTGTAATATGTGACATTTCATTTCTCTTTACGTTCTGAGTTCAAATTCTGCTGAAGTTGACTTTGCCTTTCATCCTTTTGGGGATGATAAAACGTGTACCCTTTGAGTATTAGGGGTTGATGTAATCAGCATATCCAGTCCCTCAAATTTGCTGGTCTTGTACTAAAATAAGAAAGGATTATCATTACACACACACACACATTTGTTGAAGTCATAAAAATTTATAAACTTTTGAAAGAATGCGAAATCATTCTGTTTTGGAACAGTGGATCTTGATGCACATAAGGCTATGAATGATAGCATTCAAATACTGAGTTGAAAATCCCTTTGGATAGAAAAAGGGAAAGACTGCACATGGGATTTGAACCTGTATCTTCTGTAGTCAACCCAATATTTACAAGCTATTATTTATGGCTTTATGTGCTTTGAGATTTGCATATTTATATATTATAAATAGATGAGTTTAGAGGGATACATTATCTGGGCAGAGACCGTGGTAGTTCTCAGTTGTGTTCTGGGTTATGGCTAACAGCATCGATTAATATTTAACATCTTTGACTACTTATGGGTTGTCACTCATGCTGTAAATTCCTCTGGTGAGTAAAACAAAAAGGTAATAAGTTTTGAGAATGTACCGGTCTCCATATTCTCTACTGTTATAATTATTCCATCCATCCATCCATCTATCTATCCATCCATCCATCTATCTATCTATCCACACACACAAACATCCATAATTCATCCAAACTAAATATATATTTCTATATATATATATATATATACATTCCCTCAAGTACATTGCGATCGCTAATATAATGAACTTCTCACCACCTTATACACTTAAAAATATCACAAACGTATTTTCCTCCTTGCATTTTAATGTACTGGGTGTGGCAAAAAAGAGAAAATGTTAGCAGGTTGACAAGTGTTTCAGCTGCAAACGTGTGGTGTCTGTACATTAATGAAAACCTTGATGATAACTGAAAAAAGGAAAAAAAAAAAAAACAGAAAGAAAGAAAAAATAGTTAAACAATAGTTACATGAGGACACTGTTATCACCTGGCTAATTTCACTAGTGCCATACCAATCAATGTGTGAAATATAGGAAGGTTTTCAACTGTACCCTTTATAATATACTAGCAGTATCGCCCGGCGTTGCTCGGGTTTGTTTCGACCCTTTAGAATTGGAAATTTTTTAAAAGTAAAAATTTTGCATTATGTAGCTTGTTATTCTCTTTAAGTGAGCGATTTTCTGGTTGAAATACACCGAAAAATGGCGACACAGCAGTCAAAAAATCGTAAAAAATAGGGATTTTCATAGAAAAAAAAAGCACCTTTTTGATGTAAATAATTTTTGGTGTTAACATGGTCCAATTTGAATTTTTTCTTCTACATAAGGAAGAGCAAGCCTTCTTCTATCATACTCTCAATTTTGGTCAACTTGCGCCACAGGGTCTTGGAGGAGATAGTGTTAATTGAAGGCTACCAAACCTGCCATACACAGACAACTTCAGCTTTATATATAGAGAGAGATTTACCTATGTCCGGGTTTCTCAATCTTAAGTTGGAGATTAAGATTACCTTTTGTTAATATTCTTTCTGATGTTAATAATTAATTATGTGTCTGTATGTGTGCTGGTCTTTGTGTTTGTCCTCCACTACTGCTTGACAACTGGTATTGTTTGTTTATGACCTCATAACTTAGTAGTTCAACAAAAAGGCTTTTAAAAAACCCCAATAAGTTTAACTAAACCCTTCTAGGTCATGTCCCTGCATGGCCCACAGTCGAATGACTGAAACAAGTAAAAGAATGAGTGAGAGAGAGAGACAGTGTGTGTGTGTATATATATATATATATATATATATATATATATATATATATATATATATATATATTGTTGTTGGCATCCTTTTTGTCTTGGGAGACAATGGAGTTGCGCATAAAATAATCCAGTCCGGCTTTTACATTTCATGTCCTAAAACATCTCCTGCTGTGGCTGTGTAGTCCTATCTTGGCGGGTGCCGCAAATGTAGCAAAGACTTTGCCTGGCTGGTTGTAATGTCATAGTTTCTTGTTGACGTCTTCCTTGTCTTTCCATTTCTCCTCTCTCCTGCTGTCGCTCCTTCGTGTTCCCTCTTTTATGGTACGTTGCCAATCTCCACAGCTGCCGGCAACTGCTTCCCAGATGCTAATATTGATGTCACGGGCCTTCATGTCTCTTTTGCAAACATCCTTGTACCGTAAGAATGGTCCTCCCACAGACCTAGCAAGCTCTCCGTAAAGTATGTCAATGCTTTTTTAGACCAGCACTTACCACAAATATGGTATACATATATATATATATATATACACATGACCTAGAAGGGTTTAGTTAAACTTATTGGGGTTTTTTAAAAGCCTTTTTGTTGAACTACTAAGTTATGAGGTCATAAACAAACCAGTACCAGTTGTCAAGCAGTAGTGGAGGACAAACACAAAGATGCAGCACGGACTTTGTCAGTGAACAGGTCGCGGATTTTAGCGACGAAAATATTTTGACAAATTAAACTTAAATGTTGGAGTGAATCGAAAGGCTTTTGTGTGTTTCTTAAATGGCTTATAAACACCTTCCACGCTGCAATTGTTTTCGTTTCAGCACACGATCTCAGATCAAATTACTTGCTATGCGAGTACATCTCCGTAATATATATATATATATATATACATATATATATACACCCATCGAGCCAAGCAAAATTGCAATTGTAGCAGATACCAGTGTCATGCAAATGGCACATAAAAGCACCCATTACACTCTTGGAGTGGTTGGCATGAGGAAGGGCATTCAGCTATAGAGAGACCATGCCAAATCTGACTGGAGTCTAGTGCAGCCTTCCAGCTTGCCAGCCTTGATCAAACCGTCCAATCTATGCCAGCATTGACAACGGATGAGGATGATCATCATCATCATGTATAGGGTAAAGAGTAAAGACCCCTTTCGGTTATAGGATTGCACCTAGAAAGTTCCCCTCCAAGGTACAAGTCCAGGCAAGGTTGTTTGTGGAAGACCAGCGTCCTCTCTCCATGCCATCCAAGGAAAAAACAAAAACCGATACAGCTTGGCACCAGTGACGTCACAACTCATTGAGTGAACTGGAGTAACGTGAAATAAAGTGTCTTGCTCAAGAACACAACACACAGCCTGGTCTGGATATTGAACTCACTATCTCATGATTGTGAGCCTGACACTCTTACCACTGAACCATGTGCTTTCACACACACACAGCCTAACCTATAGAAACATGGAAAAATGGATGTTCAACCGATAGTACTGCCCCATGCCACCTTCAAACCTTTCATTACAATGGTTCCATTAAAATACGCTACCTTTAATTCAATTAATTTGAAGAATAAGGAAGAATCTACTAAAATCTCCTTGTTGTTTTTAATCCGCTGTTTGGAACTAAATCAGCATAAAGTTTTGATGATAGGCTTTAGTTTAGATTCCTTTAAAACATGAAGCTTGTATCATGTAATCAAAGGCAGTCTTAGACAGGTTGGTATGAAAGAGGCTAATTTTGATCCAGTTGTTCTGTATCTATTAAATTCCTCACTCTATACAAGAAGTACAGGAGTAAATTGATGAAGATAATTCTTTGAATGTGGCTGCTGGTCCTCTCTCCTGTTCCTCTTCCCTGCCTCTCCCTCTTCTTGTTGTTTGCTTGGTCATACCTCTTCTTTTTATCCTGGCTTCAGGCCATCAACTCTTTCTACTTTCTGATTAAGTGCAGCTGTGACTGTGTGATTAAAGAACTTGCTTTCCAACCACGGGGTTTTCAGGTTCAATCCCACTGCACAGCACTCTTTCACTAGGGCCCCTGAGCTGACCGATGTCTTGTGAGAGGATTTGTTAGACAGCGACATCATATTTTTCTATTTGTGTACTTGTTTCATTCATTTAACTGTGGTCATGCTGGGGCACTGCCTTGAAGAATTTTAGCTAAATGAATTGCCTCCAGGGCTTATTTTTTAAGCTTGACTCTTATTCTGTCAGTTTCTTTAGAAAAAAAAAAAGGTCAAAAACTTCTGGAACACCTTTGATCATAGGTGTGCTTGATCAGGCCTAACCTGGGGCTAAACATCATCATCATCCTAGCATTATTACTCATCAAATTCCAGTCACAGAGAATACATCACTTTAGCTGGAAAGAAGATGGCTTCTCTCTACCTTCTGCAGTTTCTGTCTACCAAAACCACTCCCAAAGTTTTGGTTATACTGAGGCTGTAGAAGAGGACACTCACCCAAGGTGTGCCATGTAATGGAACCAAACCTGGGACCATGTGGTTGAGAAGCGCGCGCACACACACACACACACACACAAACACAGAGTAAATCAGTTGGGGTAAAACAGCACACCATACGACCTTCCTCTTATTTCTTTTAGCCTTATCTCTCCTCCATAGCAAGACCCCTGTGCTTGTTCCTCTATTATACTTTAGCCTTTCAACATCTAGCCGACTGCCACCTACCTCCACTTTTCCTTCCCAAATACTTCCTCTTTGTTGTGGGAGCGTTTTCCTCTTCTTTTTTCCTTGTTCTTCTCGGTCATGCTAGTTACATGGCAACCTCACTAGTGCCAGTGGCACAATAAAAGCACCAAATACACCCTGTAAAGTGGTTGGCATTAGGAAGGGCATCCAGCTGTAGAAACCTTGCCAAAACAGACCGTTGGCAATTGATGCAGTCCTTTGATTTGCTCGATGCTGTCAAATTGTCCAACCCATGCCAGCATGGAAAGCAGATGTTAAATGATGGGAATGATGATACAGTATTGTTCAGTTTTGCAGGAGTGGCTGTGTGGTAAGTAGCTTGTTTACCAACCACATGGTTCTGGGTTCAGTCCCACTGTGTGGCACCTTGGGCAAGTGTCTTTTACTATAGCCTTGGGCCGACCAAAGCCTTGTGAGTGGATTTGGTAGACGGAAACTGAAAGAAGCCCGTCGTATATATGTATATGTGTGCGTGCGTGTATGTTTGTGTTTGTTCCCCTGGCATTGCTTGACAACCGATGCTGGTGTGTTTATGTCCCCGTCACTTAGCGGTTCGGCACAATAGACCGATAGAGTAAGTACTGGGCTTACAAAGAATAAGTCCCGGGGTCGAGTTGCTCGATTAAAGGTGGTGCTCCAGCATGGCCGCAGTCAAATGACTGAAACAAGTAAAAGAGTATGTACACCTGTATGTATGCTTGTATGTTTGTGTGTACCGTTGATGGTTGTAAACGAGCATCATTGTTATACAAGCGCAGTTGTTCGTATTCAGTCTTCCATGAAAAACATGTCTGGTCATGAGAAAAGGTTACCTTGCTTGGAAACAGGTGATGAGTGGCAACAGGAAGAGCATCCAGCCATGTAAAATCTGTCTCAAGAAATTCTGTCTGACCCATACAAGCGTGGAGAAGTGGACATTAGATGATGAGATGCTTCAAATAATGAATCTCTCTTCATCGTCATCATCATTGTCATCGTAGAATCAAAAGATGCTTATTCTCGCAGCATGGTGGCGGCAAAGATGAAACGATGAAGTGAAAACAATGAAAATGGTTGCTTGGTGATTGGATGAGGAGTACAGGTGTGAGAGAGATACAGGTATTGAAATATAAAAGCTGATACACCTATGATCAATACCTGGTTGGTATTGGTAACTACTAATACAAATGTAATATGTGTGTTGTGTGTGTGTGTTCAAGTGTCTTACTGTGTTTTAGTGTGCATGTGTGTTAGTGTGTGTGTGTGTGTGGTGTGTGTGTTAGTGAATAGGAAACCAGCATAAGAGTCTCTCAAACAGCTGTTTTTTGTTTTTGTTTTTTAAATAGATGTCTGTATTTCTGTCTATCATAGGGCATGGCTATATGGGTAAGAAGTTTGCATGAAAACCATAGGGTTTCAGGTTCAATCGCATTGTGTGGAGAAAACCCGGGGCAGCCCCAGTATGACCAAAGCCTTGGAGGAGTGGAATTTGCATGACAGAAACTGTGCTGAAGCCCAGCATGTGTGCGCATGTATATATATGTATATATATATATATATATTTCTTTACTACCCACAAGGGGCTAAACACAGAGGGGACAAACAAGGACAGACAAACGGATTAAGTTGATTACATCGACCCCAGTGCGTAACTGGTACTTAATTTATCGACCCCGAGAGGATGAAAGGCAAAGTCGACCTCGGCGGAATTTGAACTCAGAACGTAACGTCAGACGAAATATGGCTACGCATTTCGCCCGGCGTGCTAACGTTTCTGCCAGCTCGCCGCCTTTTTATATATATATGTGTGTGTGCATGTGTGTGTGTGTGCACGTGTATCATCATCATTTAATGTTTACCTTTCTGTGCCTTCATGGGTCAGGGGAAATTTTTTGAGATGGGCTTTTTTATTGGCTGGATGCCTTTCCTGTTGCCAAACTTCACCTTTCCAGCCATGGGAGGCTGTTTCCAAACAGATATTATTGCTTGTATGACAGTGATACTTATTTTCAGCCACCACATAAGGTCAGGACAAGGATACAAACAGACACATGGGAAAACCCTTGATCAAAGGTAACAAAATAGTCCAAAGGGGACTTAATACTTAATCTGTTAATTATATAATCATCAGATTTATTATTTTAGTAAAGAATCCCTGTTCTTATCAAAATTGAATTTTCTTTTTTATATTCCTTCCGCCATCGAAACATTTATTGGCAATGCTATTTCCTAAGGGTTTTGTTCCTTGCATTCTGGATTTTATATTTATACTGAAAATGTTCGCATTACATGCTGCACAAACACACACACACACACTGTAGAGTCCTTTTCTCCACCCATACTGAAATCAAGTACCACACACGTCCCTCAAGGAACACATTTCTGCACTTGGTCAAACATAACACACATCCCTTACTTGTTTGCTTAAGCCTTTCATTCCCTGTGGAGCAGACGCCATTAACAGCTTTCTTCCACTATCATTAACCCTATAGCATTTAAACCGGCCATATCTGGCCAAAAGTATTCTGCTTGTTTTACGTTCAAAACTGGCCAGGTCTGGTCTCTCACACGAACCCTACAATATCATTTTAAAAATTAACAGCTACCTCATCAAAATCTCATAACTACAAGATAATGCATGATTAGTTCAAAACAATGTGGATGAAAAAGCATTAATTATGGCAGAATAATGTTATCACTAAAGGGTTAATGGAACTGTTTTTGTGTTTTATTTCTCTCCAGTTGGATCAATGTTTGTTTCAGCTCTTCCTCAGTATTCCACCTCTAGTTATTTGTGGAGCTTTCTCTATCCCACCGCTGTTGTGGGTTCCAGATCAGGGCCTGATATGTCCAAACTGAACTCTAGTCCCAACCCATATATTTTGTTGGGGGAAGATCAGCTTCTAACATGTTTTGCTGGTTTGAATTATCTTCGATATACTTCTGCAGTTCTGCTTTGTTCTCGATGTGGTTGTTGGTGCTGTGCAAAGCCATTTTTACCCCTGGAAGGAAGTGGTCCATATTATTCTATCTTTTGATCTGTGCAGCATGGGAGGCCCTAACAGGAGATTGCGTTTCTACAGGCATAGCTCTCACACATGCTCCCTCCCCCATACACATTCACTGACATGCGGATTGCCTGCCCTGTGTATCCCATGTGATAACCAGCACCTATTTCCCAGGATTCCATGCATCACATATGATATCACATTCCCAATTTTTGCTTTCAGCCACCAGAGTTACTTGTGACTTATGAAAGTAAAACTTTATATTACTCAAAGCATATGAAAATAAGGGCTGAATAAATTTTCGGGAAACCAACATGGGTAGTCTTATAAGGAGCGACTTATAAAAATTGTTTGGACAGGCAAAGGGTTAATAATAATAATAATAATAATAATAATAATAATAATAATTGTGTACAGTGCTCAGGTGCACTACAACTCATCTAAAGTCTATGTATAATCAGGTGTAGTTTCGGCGGATTTCGGAAATCTATCAACCCTGGACAGATAAAGTGCAGGGACTATCCCCAACGAAGATTTGAACTTGGAATGTAAGGAGAACCATCTAAATAACTCTGCAACACATTTTGTCCATTTGCTCTAATTGTTTTATGCTCACATTCTGATTAATGCATTATGGTGGTGGTGGTGATGGTGGTGATGGTGGTGGTGGTGGTGGTGGTGGTGATGATGGTGGTGGTGGTGGTGGTGGTGGCGGTGGTGTGGTTGAGTAAGATGACGATGATGATGATGTTGACAATAATAATTGTAATCGTTGCCGTTCGTTATCACTCGCTATCATTGTT
>NC_043017.1:10383338-10403338 GCF_006345805.1 Octopus sinensis | reverse complement strand
TGTGGTTGGTAAACAAGCTACTTACCACACAGCCACTCCTGCGCCTATCTTGTTGATCATACTGGCAGAATGACTGGTGCGTTGGACAAAATGCTTTTGGCGGCATTTCATGTAACTCTGTTTGAGTGGGGTGCTGGAAAGTTCCTGGCAGACGAAATTTCTGGAGAATCAGTTTATTGTTATTTTATTCAACATATTCCTCTCTCAGATTCACATACTTTTTGCAGCAGTCCTTCAGTTTTTTTCTAAGCCCTTTAAAAGAACTCGGCAGGTTGAGTTTCCAGCCAGGCCTTTCGCAATCCCCTTAAAGCCAGGAACTTTTCAACATATATATACTTCATATATTCCTGAGTTCAAATTCCACCCGAGGTTGACTTTGTCTTTCATCCTTTTGGGGTGGGGTTGGGAGTGGGAGTTGATGAAATAAGTACCAGTTAAGCATTGGGTTCGTTGAAATCAGCTTGCTTCCCCCAAAGGTTTCCTTCCAAATTACTGACTGAAATTAGAAAGAATTACTATTATTATTATTATTATTATTATTATTATGGTGATGGTGGTGGTGGTGGTACCGAGCTGGTAGAATTATTGCTGCATTAGACCAAATGTTTAGTAGCATTCTCTTCTGGCTTTCTGTATTCTGAACTCAAATTCTTGTGGAGTTGGCTTTGCTTCTCATCCTTTTGGAGTTTGATGAAATATGTACCAGTTGAACACTGGGGTCAGTGTAATTGACCAGCACCCCCTCCCATCCTTCTCTTAACCCTTTTGTTACCAACCCGGTTGAAACTGGCTTTAGCTCTGTGGTACAAATGTCTTGTTTTCATAAGTTTTGAATTAAAATCTTCAACCAAACCTTAGTCACAATTTATGTTCCTAACGTTAGCTGAATGGTAACTAAGTTATTTTACTAAATTCTTTGATATATTTAAAATCAATTGAAAGAAACACAGAGCATCTCAAAATAAATACGGTAATGAAAGGGTTAACACACAATGTTTGTAGATTCGCTGTTAAATGAAAGCTTTGGGGTTTAACCTGGAGGGTTTCTTAATAGCTTAGAACAAGAATCAAAATGATTGGTTTTAAATTCCATAACAGACGTCAGGATTTGCTTATCTCCCCTTTGCAAGATGCCGAAGGATGGTGGCAGGAAGCTATTTAGCTATTTATGGATAAACAAGATTGTGAACGACACGCTAACTTATTTGCATATTGGTACAACACTCACCGGCTGATGTTAATTATTACCGGAGTTCTGATACAGCATGAGTTTTGGGATGTGGGGATTTCTGCTTTTGGATGCTTCTGTCTCTTCTCTTCCTTCGTTTTCTTTATTATTGACATCATCATCATCATCATCATCATCAGCATCTTTGTTACCATCATCGATGTTGTCATCATCACAACCACATCATCATCGTCATCATCATCAGCATCGTTGTTACCATCATCACAACCACGATCATTGTCATCATCATCATCATCATCGGCATCGTCGTTACCATTGTCGACATTGTTGTCATTATCACAAATACCATTGTTGCCACCATCATCATCTTCGGCATCATCATCATCATTGTCAGCATCACCATTGCAACCAGTGCTGTCATCATCATCATCATCTCAATCACCTTGTTTACCTTTGCTTACCGCCGTGACTTAATGATTTCATTTAGTGTGTCTATGACCACACACACACACACACACACACACGTATATTCTGACACAGTAATACATGCAAACACAAATACACACGCATTGACATACACTAGCAAACACACACACACACACACACACACACACACACAGACTCGTACGTGCACAGTCATGGGCGTGCAGACATGTAAACACTCATACGCAGACATGGATGCACACATGTATACACATACGCAAGGCAGCACAGACACGCATACGAACCAATGCACGCAGACATCTGAACCCCCCCCACACACACACACACGCACACATTAGCACACACGTGTGCACACGCACATGCACACGCGCGGCTGCTACTTCATTAAATTGCTTGGCTTGATTATGGAAACGTCAACTGGAAACCTTTACAGTGACTTCATAATATACTCGTCATTACGTCATTCTCCGCTCTCTTGTAAGGTATCTCATCAACAGCATCATCATCATCATCATCATCATCGTTGTCATCATCATCATCATAATCATCGTCAGTGTTGTTGTCATCAGAATCATCATCATCATCATTGCCATCATCGTTGCTGTCATCATTGTTGTTAACTTATCATCATCCATTCCCCGCTTCGTTATCATCAACACCATCATCATCATCATCATCATCATCAACACCACCATCATCATCATCATCATCATCATCATCAACACCATCATCATCATCATCATCATCATCACTATTACTACCACCATAACACTATCATCATCGTAGCCATCGTAACTGTCATCATCTTCAGAATCTTGATCATCGTGACTATCATCATCATCATCATCATCATCATCATCATCATCAACACCATCATCATCATCATAGCCATCGTAACTGTCATCATCCTCAGAATCTTGATCATCGTGACTATCATCATCATCATCATCATTATTCCCATCATCATCATCATCTTCACCGTCACTTTAATTATAGCATTTTCATCATCGACATCATTTCCAATCCCACAATCATAGTAATTAAGTCCTCATTATTAACCTTCCCTAACTCTTTCATCATCTGAACAACCACTAGTACTACTATCACATTACCCACACTGCCACCATCATCATCATCATCATTATCATCAATACTACTTAATCACTGTCACCTACACCACCGCCATCACTATCAACTTCACCCTCACCCTCACCTTAATCATCATCATCACCATAGGTACCCCTCCTTATGTCTAACATTACCATCACTACTACCACCACCTCTACTGTTCTCATCACTATCACCATCACTACTATTATGAACATCATCGTCCTCATTATCATCATCACTATCGACAACCCCTCATCACTATCAACAACTCCTCATCACCATCACCTCTGACTTAATGTTCTGAGTTCAAATCCTGCCGAGGTCGACTCTGTCTTCCATCCTTTCGGGGTCAATAAAATAAGTACGAGTTGAGCACAAGGGTTGATGTAATCGACTCAATCCGCTCCCTGAAATTGCTGGCCTTGTGCCAAAATTTGAAACCATTATTGTTGTTGTTGTTGTTAAGGCATAAAGCTGCCTCAGTCATAAGTGAATCAAAGAAATTGCTCAGCAGTATTTCATTTGGTTCTTTACATTGTGAGTTCAAATACCACCATGGTTGATTTCATCTTTTGTCCTTTTTGGGGGTTGAAGCAATCAGCTTGTCCCCTTACTCAAAACTTCATGTCCTTCTGACAATAATAGAAAGGATTATTATTACCGTTTATCAATTTGTATTGCAAGACTCCTGATGTGGAACCGTGTGTTGAAACAAATATTGTGGTATTTTGGAACGGCCTTTGTTTTTTTGGGTTTTTTTTACACAAATAAACACACACACTATGTATTTGTTTTTCACTTGTATATTACTGTTCTTATTCTAACTCATGTCCATTGTCCGGAAATCTTTCATCACACATCTGTGACCTCTTCAGCAACACCTTCCATCCTTGTGTGTGCTCTTGCTCCACTTTGTCCCTTCTGTTCTTCTTCTATGGTGTGACAAAAGATTTCCAGACAATGGACATAAATTAAAATGAGAACAGCAATAGACAAGTGGAGGACGGACATATAGAGAGTGTGTTTGTTTGGTAAAAAATGAATTAAAAAACGACCATCCTGAAATTATTATTATCTCCCCAATTCTAATTCCTTGATGACAATCAATGAAAGCCTATTTCTGTGTCCGTTTCTTCGTAACGCCATTCTTCCATATCACCCTCTGTGCTTCACCATTTCTTCAGTTTTACAAATTCCAGTCCTCAACAAGTACTCTTAAAACGTACTCTTCATTACTCACTGTGTACTCCTAGTGCACTCATTACTTTCTCGTTAGGTTGCTGGTCAATTTAATTATGGTAATGACCGTGTTTGTCTCTCTGCCATTTTGAAATTCCATCAGGTCCCAACCTCCTACCTCCCCATCTTCACCTTCCTCTTTCTCCTCCCCCTTATTTTGTTCTTGTTTTCTTCTTCCTGTTCCATCTCATCTTCCTTCGTCAGCATCATCATCATCATCATCATGTTTCAAAACCATTTTTTGCTACCATGGTTACTTGAACATGTGTACATGGCTGCAAATGGCAGTGTATGTGTGTGTGTGTGGTATGTATGTGCACATGTCTAAGTATGTGTATGTATGCGTGTGCACACACGTGTGATTGTATCTTAGTTTTTTTCCTACTCTGGATGATAGACATACGTTACCATCTATATTCTTTTTTCTCTTTATCTCAAATATATTATCATACATACATATATATATATATATATATATATATATATATAAATCTAATAGTTTAAATTTATTAATATATTATATAATGGATATTTTTCCATTACAAATTCATATATATATATAGTATATAATACCAATTTAATTATATATATATATATATACACACAATATATGCAACAGAAATAGTTTTAGTTCAAAGTAGTACTCTGTGTATCATATTGAAAGCCTAATTAAGTATGCTGTTCATCCTGAGATCGAATCTTTTATAGGTGTACAGTATTAAAAACTTTCCTGATGCCACATTCATACGAGGATGAGTCTGGCATCAGGAAAGGCACCTGGCCATAGAATGTTGCTTCAAGGAGTCTCATCTAACCCATACTGGCATGGTAAAAGAAGATGTGAAAGAAATGATGATGATGATGATGATGATGATGGCCAACACAGTTAGCACCACCCTCATCACAACAATCACCACCGTTGTTGATGTTCTAGGTCAACCCCTACCAAGCAGTCCTCTGACTAAAAGCATTCGTGTCTTGCTTAACTTTTTCAATTGTAGGTTTAGTTTACTTTGGACAGCGATTAGTAAAGTACTCCTGGTGAGGGTTTTTGTGGCTACCCAAAGGGGTCAATAAACATCTGAAGCAATTTTGAACATTAATGGTGCTGAACTATTATCAGGGAAGTGAATTTGGGAAAAGAGAAAGAATGGATGTCTCCAGACCCTCTTTTCAGGGCCTCTGTAATTGGTGGGAGAAATTTACTCTCAAATCTGAGATGAAACCTGAATGCTTGCAAAACAAGAACAAAAACAAAAAAAAATCACAGTCTCTTAGGTACTTAAGGGCCAGGTGGTGGGGTTGAATCAAGCTGTGGATTAAGTCTAAACCTAAAAGAGTTTCAGAAACGATTTGAGATGGTTAATTTGAGTAGAAGGGCTACCAAAATCTCCATAGAGCAAGGGTTGACAAATTTGTCAGTACTGACCCCTAGGGGTCTTTGAGGCTATCAAGAAGTTAATAAACACCTAAAAGGATTTTGATCATTGAGGCTGCTGAACTCTCAGCAAACTAAATCTGGAAGAGCATGGATAATTTCAGGCGTTTTACTAATTTCCAGCCAAATATTGATGCAATATTAACTTAATATCCACCAATAGGTGCAAGGCGTGGCTGTGTGGCAAGAAGATTGCTTCCCAACCACATGGTTCCAGGTTCAGTCCCACTGCGTGGCACCTTGGGCAAGTGTCTTCTACTATAGCCTTGAGCCAGCCAAAGCCTTGTGAGTGGATTTGGCAGATGGAAACTGAACGAAGCCCATCGTATATATATATATATATGTGTGTGTGTGTGTGTCTGTGTCTGTGTTTGACCCTCCCCCACCATTGCTTGACACTGATGTTGGTGTGTTTACATCCCCATAACTTAGTGGTTCGGCAAAAGAGACTGATAGAATAAGTACTAAGCTTACAACGAATAAGTCCTTTGTTCGACTAAAGGTGGTGCTCCAGTATGGTCACAGTCAAATAGCTAAAACAAGTAAGAGAATAATCATGTGTCTCACTTTGAATATTCTGACTATATTAATATAATATGACTGAATTGTTATTATTGTTCTTTATCAACTTCATTAAGCATTTTTTAAAATTAAATTTCTTAAAATATTTCAAACAGTAATGACACAAAAGAATGAAAGAATTACTGTTTTGAAATCAAGAAATTTTTTTATCATTTTTAAAAAATTTTATTTTAGAACTTAACATGAAAGCAGTTTGTAATTTTTTGATAATTCCCTTAAGGGGTCAGTGCTATAAGAAGGTCACTGACCCATGTTCTAGGACCCTATTATCCAACAGGTACCATGTTTAAAAGAAAAAAAAAAAACAAGAAAATCTAAAAGGTGATTGTGTAGATCTGAGGGTAATTTTGACTGCTATTTCTAGCAGATGAATTACTGTTTTGAAATCAAGAAATTTTTTTATCATTTGAAAAAAAAATTATTTTAGAACTTAACATGAAAGCAGTTAGAAAATTTTTGATAATTCCCTTAAGGGGTCAGTGCTATAAGAAGGTCACTGACCCTTGTTCTTGGACCCTATTATCCAACAGGTACCATGTTTAAAAGAAAAAAAAAACAAGAAAATCTAAAAGGTGATTGTGTGGATCTGAGGGTAATTTTGACTGCCATTTCTAGCAGATGAAGTAAGCTAACAGTGAGTAGTTGTGAAAAAAGAAAGAAAAGCCTCAGTACTTTCTGAGCGAGAGAGAGAGAGAGAGAGAGAGAGAGAGATAGAGAGAGAGAGATTAAGACTAGTTTAATACTGTACTTTGTGATTAATCCAGTTATTGCACGATAAGTAGCAATATCCTGAGGCAACACCTCATGTTCACTAAGCCTGGCTCTACTGGTGGCTGGCTGGTTGGTTGGTTGGATGGCTGGTGGTGGTGGTGGTGGTGGTAGTGGTGGTGGTGGTGGTAGTGGTGGTGGTGGTGGTGATGGTAATGACAGCAGCAGCAGCAGCAACAATGGTGGTAATAGTGATGATGATTGTAATAATTGCAGTTGTAGTAGTAGTAGTAGTAACTGGTGATGTTGGTTTGGTATGGTGGTAACAGAGCAGGTGGTAGTTGTAGTAGTAGTAGAAGCAGCAGTAGTGCTAATAGTGATGGTGCTTGTAATGGTATCTGTTGTAGTAGTAATACAGTAGCAGCTGTAGTAGTGTTGATGTTGGCTAATTTAGTAGGGTGGTGACAATAGTAGTGGTAGAAGTAGTAGCAGCAGTAGTGGTGATGGTAGTGGTTACAGTTATGTAGTGGTTGTGGTGGTGGTGGTGGTGGTATTGATGATGGTTGTAATGGTAGTAGTAGTAGTAGTTGTAGTGTAATCCACAACCACCACAGTCATCTCTGTTCTAAGAAACCTATACTAAGATAGGAATACTACTACTACTACAAATAATAATAATAATAATAATAATAATAATATAATGATGATGATGATGATGATGAATTCAAATTTTAGCACAAAGCCAGCAATTTTCTGGAACAGGGAAGTTGATTACATCAACCCCAGGGTGGAAATGATACTTAATTTATCAACCGCAAAAGTGAACCTCTACGGAATTTGAACTCAGAACGTAAGGATGGGCGAAATGCTGCTAAGCATTTCGTCCAGTGTGCTAACGACTCTGCCAGTTTGCTGCAGTAATAATAATAATAATGGTTTCAAATTTTTGCCACAAGGGCAGCCATTTTGGGGGAGGGACTAGGCGATGTAATCGACTCTAGTGTTCAACTGGTACTTAATTTTTATTGATCCCAAAAGGATGAAAGGCAAAGTTAACCGGTCAAGTTCTCTGGTTGATGTAATCAACCTGCCCCACTCCCTCCAAAATTTCAGGCCTTGTACCTAGAGTAGAAAAGATTATTATTATTGTTGTTGTTGTTATTTAAGGTGGTGAGCTGGCAGATTTGTTAGCATGCTGGATTAAATGTTTAGCTGTATTTTGTCTGCTGCTGTGTTCTGAGTTCAAATTCTGCTGAGGTCGACTTTGCCTTTCATCCTTTCAGGGTCGATAAACTAAGTACCAGTTACGCACTGGGGTTGATGTAATCGACAAGTCCCACTCCTTCAAAATTTCAGGCCTTGTGCTCTAGAAGAAAGGATTATTATTATTATTATTATTATTATTATTATTTAAAGTGGTGAGCCGGCAGACTCGTTAGCAAAATGCTTAGGGCATTTTTTCATCAGTCTGTACATTCTAAGTTCAAATTCTGCTGAGGTCAACTTCGCCTTTCAGGTTCGATAAATTAGGTACCAGGAAATACTGGGGTCAATGTAATCGACTAGTTCCCTCCCCCCCCCCAAATTTCAAGCCTTGTATCTTTAGTAGAAAGGATTATTATTAAAGTGGCAAGGTGGCAGAATGGTTAGTGTGCCAGGCAAAGTGCTTGGCAGCATTTCATCTGTATACACTCTGTTTAAATCCCACCAAGATTGACTTTGCCTTTCCTCTTTTCGGGGTTGATGAAATAAGTACCTGTTATGCACTGGGGTTGATGTAATTGACTAGCCCCCTCCCCCAAAGTTTCAGGCCATGTGCCTATACTAAACATCATCATCGTTATTATGATTTATAGTGATGGTTTCTTATTATCACACAGATATAATCTAACTTCATTCATGTCCAGTATATTACTGGTACTTGTTTAATCTACCATTTAACGAGCAACAAGCTAATGAGATGAAGTAGCGGACTTTGTTTTGTATTGCTCTTGCAACAGTGTGGAGTTCGTGTCAAGACCTCCTCTTACGTCCATACCTTCGTTCACAACTGTGTAGTCTGGGCTGCCCTCGAAGATCTGCATGTGGTCCATCCAGACCAAAGAAGATCACAGTCTAACTCATGCCGTGAAGTAACCTACTTTCTTATGAATAGGACCCATGAGACTGAGTTGGAATATTATGCAAAGAGAACAGAAAAGAGTGAAGAAATAAAAGATTATTTTTGTCTTCGCTTATTTCTCAGGGAAAAGCACTTCACATTGTAACAAGCTTATTATTGTTATTATTATTATTATTATTATTATTATTATTATTATTATTATTATTATTATTGTTATTATTCAGCTTAGGTACAAATATACAATGCTTATACATACATATATATGCTTATATATACATATGTATTTGTGTGTGTATACATATGTATATTTGCACACGTATACATGTATGCTAAAACTAAAAAAAAACCTGAACTGTGATAATAATAATAGTTTCTACTTTTGGCACAAGGCCAGCAATCTTAGGGGAATAGGGGTTTATCTGTTATATTAAGCCTTGTGTTCCAACTAGTACTTGTTTCATTGACCCTAAAAAGACAAAAGGGGGCACTGACCTTGTCGGATGTTGAACTCAAAACAGAGAGAGTCGGAAGAAATGTCTGGAAGCATTTTTGTCCAACATACTGATGATTCTGTCGGCTCACCACCTTAAAAAATGATAATAATTATATTAATAATAATAATAATAATAATAATAATAATAATGATAATCATTATCATCATCATCATCATCATCGTTTAGCGTCCACTTTCCATACTAGCATGGGTTGGACGGTTCAACTGGGGTCTGGGAAGCCAGAAGGCTGCACCAGGCCCAGTCTGATTTGGCAATGTTTCTACGGCTGGATGCCCTTCCTAACGCCAACCATTCCATGAGTGTAGTGGGTGCTTTTTATGTGCCACCGACACAGGTACCAGACGAGGCTGGCAAACGGCCACGATTGGATGGTGCTTTTTACGTGCCACCGGCACGGGGGCCAGGCGAGGCTGGCAATGGCCACGAACAGTAATAATAATAATAATAATAATGATTTCTAATTTAGGCTCAAAACTGGCATTAGTTGATTACTTTAACTCCCAGTGCTCAACTGGTATTTTGTCGACCCCCACCACTAAAAGGGTGGAAAGCAAAGTAACACACATGCTAACACATGCATACCAACATACACTTGAGTGCAGATACTAACACTAAGCTTACACACAATCACACACATACATAAGCTCATGTGGAGACTCACCTTAACACACACGCATACACATTAACACATACATGCATTCATACAAGTTTGCTCACACAGAGGTGCTCTTACACACGACTTTGCTGCCCAAGTCCTTACTCCACTGCGTACATCCATGTATCAGGTACTTTAAAAAAAATCCAAAACTGATGGCACATGGGTAAAATCCTTTGGGTGGGAGCAAACGCCACCCTTCCTGCACATGTATGAAAATTTTTGCACCAGGCGCAGGAGTGGCTGTGTGGTAAGTAGATTGTTTACCAACCACATGGTTCCGGGTTCAGTCCCACTGCGTGGCACCTTGGGCAAGTGTCTTCTACTATAACCTCGGGCTGACCAAAGCCTTGTGAGTGGATTTGGTAGACGGAAACTGAAAGAAGCTCGTCGTATATATATTTATATATGCGTGTGTGTGTTTGTGTTTGTCCCCCTAGCATTGCTTGACAACCGATGCTGGTGTGTTTATGTCCACGTTACTTAGCAGTTTGGCAAAAGAGACCGATAGAATAAGTACTGGGCTTACAAAAGAATAAGTCCCGGGGTCGAGTTGCTCGATTAAAGGCGGTGCTCCAGCATGGCCGCAGTCAAATGACTGAAACAAGTAAAAGAGTAAAAGAGTAGGTCACATCTATTCCCAGCTGTTTCACTTAGATTAAAGACATGTAGTGGATGCTCGTAGGATTTTTGTTTTCCTGAACACATCAATCAGGGATATTGCGTCAAGTTTTGGCAGAAGCCGGGTTAAACTCAAACCATCCAAAAGATTCAGCAGGCCTTTGGTGATGATGCCATGGGCAGAACTCGGATCAAAGAGGGGTATGGCCTTTTCAGAGAGATGGTTGTGTCTCGGTGGAGAGGAAGGAACACTCACGTAGGCCATGCACAAGCCAAAGCGAGAAGCTGGTTGAAATGGTTCAGTGAAGACTCATGGAAATCCGTTGTGTAATAATCCAGGAAATTGCTCCTGAAGTAGGAACAAGCAAACATTCAGTGCGTTCCATTTTAAAGTCAAGTACTTATTGAATGCACCTTGTACACACACTCTCTCCCCCCTCTCTCTCTCTCGCACACACACACACACTCACACAAATACACATATATGTATATCAACCTATTAATGCACTCAAATGTACCCACTCACATTTAAGAAACACATGCTCATACACACACACACACAAGCTCATATGTTCAACCGCACCCTCACACACACACGCAGAGATGATGTTATGCACTTTTCCACTTCTGCCCACATTCAGTTATGTACATATTCATACATACATGCTCTAACACAGACACACACGTTAACTCATGCCTATTGACACACACTAGTGTACATATACTAATGTACCAACACACATACACACATGTAAGCATTCACCCTAACAGATAGCAAAATATTCTGCCTGTTTTATGTTTAAGCTGGCCAGATCCAGTCTCTCACACCTACCCCTCAATGTCCTTCTAAAAATAAACAGTCACATCATTTGAAATCTTGGAGCTGTGAGACAATGCATGATTAATTCAAAACATTGTGACTAAATAATCATTACCTTTGACAAAGAAATCTGAATGCTAAAGGCTTAAATCCAATGATGTCTGGCTCAAATACGCTGCCTGGCCAGATCCAGTCTGTCACACTTACCCTACAATGTGATTTTAAACAACAGCATCATTAAAATCATGAAGCTACGAGATGATACAGGATTAATTTAAAACAGTATGAATAAAAAAGCATCACACATTTGACAGTAATTTGAATGCTGGCCAAAATAGTATGCCTGTCCTATGTCCAAACAGGCCAGATCCAGCCTCTCACACTTACCCCACAATGTCATTCTAAAAATAAACAACCACATCATTGAAATCTTCAAGCTACACCAATCATGCATGATTAATTTAGAACAACGTGGATGAATAAGCATTATATTTGACAGAGCGATCCGAGTGCGAAAGGGTTAATACATCGACACATGTGCATACACAGACGCACAAAAGCATTTGCATAAATTGCTTACACAAGTGCTCTAATGCACATTTTTGCACATGCTTGCATTCAGCTAGGGACACAACAGAAACACGCATGCACATATTAACCTATGTCACATGAATGTTCTCACTCACATACACACACCACACACACACAAGCTCATATGTTCAACCGCACCCTCACACACACACGCAGAGATGATGTTATGCACTTTTCCACTTCTGCCCACATTCAGTTATGTACATATTCATACATACATGCTCTAACACAGACACACACGTTAACTCATGCCTATTGACACACACTAGTGTACATATACTAATGTACCAACACACATACACACATGTAAGCATTCACCCTAACAGATAGCAAAATATTCTGCCTGTTTTATGTTTAAGCTGGCCAGATCCAGTCTCTCACACCTACCCCTCAATGTCCTTCTAAAAATAACAGTCACATCATTGAAATCTTGGAGCTGTGAGACAATGCATGATTAATTCAAAACATTGTGACTAAATAATCATTACCTTTGACAAAGAAATCTGAATGCTAAAGGCTTAAATCCAATGATGTCTGGCTCAAATACGCTGCCTGGCCAGATCCAGTCTGTCACACTTACCCTACAATGTGATTTTAAACAACAGCATCATTAAAATCATGAAGCTACGAGATGATACAGGATTAATTTAAAACAGTATGAATAAAAAAGCATCACACATTTGACAGTAATTTGAATGCTGGCCAAAATAGTATGCCTGTCCTATGTCCAAACAGGCCAGATCCAGCCTCTCACACTTACCCCACAATGTCATTCTAAAAATAAACAACCACATCATTGAAATCTTCAAGCTACACCAATCATGCATGATTAATTTAGAACAACGTGGATGAATAAGCATTATATTTGACAGAGCGATCCGAGTGCGAAAGGGTTAATACATCGACACATGTGCATACACAGACGCACAAAAGCATTTGCATAAATTTGCTTACACAAGTGCTCTAATGCACATTTTTGCACATGCTTGCATTCAGCTAGGGACACAACAGAAACACGCATGCACATATTAACCTATGTCACATGAATGTTCTCACTCACATACACACACACACACACACACACACACATACATCATACACATATTCACATGCATATTAACCTGTTAACACACGCACACACACACAAGCTAACAGGTACAGTTTAATATATATCCACATGCACAATCCATGTAACACACACATGCACGCATCACATCACATCACTAGACTGCATGTGCTGCTGCTGCTCCTGCTGCTCCTGCTGCTCCTGCTTATTTGCAGTCAATACAACAAGGAATTCACTGGTTGATCAATACTTGACAACTTGATGGTTCATCTCTGATGTAATTTAATACCTGGTTGTGAGAGAGAGAGAGAGAGAGAGTGAGTACGTCAGGTCGGTGTTCTAGTACATTCCGCTAATTGATGGTGAAGCAGTTGAAAGAGAGAGAGAGAGAGTGGTGGCGGAGGACATGACATCATCTGTACTGTCACTTGCATGTTTGGTGGCAGACGTATCTATGTATCTGTCTGTTATTTGTCATTCTCTCCATGTGTGTGTATATATATATATATATATATATATATATATATATATATATATACATGTGTGCAGATATATATACACACACACATACACTGTGTCTCTCTCTCTCTCACTCACACACACACTTTCAACATATATATATATATATATATATATATATATATATATATATATACACACATGTGTGCAGATATATATACACAACACACACATACACTGTGTCTCTCTTTCTCTCTCTCACTCACACATACACTCTCAATATATATATATATACATATATACATGTATATATAGCAAAAACTGTCCGATGAACGGCAACGGGAAACTCAGAGTAACAGGTTTTGTTGAATTTTCTACTGCTTTAAATAAAGTATATATACATGTGTGCAGATATATATACACACACACATACACTGTGTCTCTCTTTCTCTCTCTCACTCACACATACACTCTCAATATATATATATATACATATATACATGTATATATAGCAAAAACTGTCCGATGAACGGCAACGGGAAACTCAGAGTAACAGGTTTTGTTGAATTTTCTACTGCTTTAAATAAAGTATATATACATGTGTGCAGATATATATATACACACACACATACACTGTGTCTCTCTTTCTCTCTCTCACTCACACATACACTCTCAATATATATATATATACATATATACATGTATATATAGCAAAAACTGTCCGATGAACGGCAACGGGAAACTCAGAGTAACAGGTTTTGTTGAATTTTCTGCTGCTTTAAATAAAGTATATATACATGTGTGCAGATATATATATACACACACACATACACTGTGTCTCTCTTTCTCTCTCTCACTCACAGGCACACACTCAAAAATATATACATAATATATACACATATATGTGTACAAGCAATTTGTTTTATTTTTTTATATTTTAGTTGGTTAGCAAGGATCTACCCAGGAACATTTTTCAGAGCCTCCAAGACTACTGCTTCTCTTGAATTGAGACATGTTTTTTTTTCACTGCCAAAAAATCAAAACAAAACTCCATACATTTTTAACAAATATATATTAATATATCTATTTCTTTATTGCCCACAAGGGGCTAAACATAGAGGGGACAAACAAGGACAGACAAAGGGATTAAGTCGATTACAACGACCTCCAGTGCGTAACTGGTACTTAATTTATCGACCCCGAAAGGATGAAAGGCAAAGATATATTAATATATCACCACCACCACCATCATTATCATCATCATCATCATCATATGTTTGCTTTTCCATGCTGGCATTAGTTGGATGAGTTTGCTAAGGTAGTTTTTTTTATAATTGGATATGCTTCCTGCTCCCAATCTTTTTAGTCTCCCCTTTCAGCATGCAGGTATATGGGGGGTTTTTATTCTTCAAAAAACAACATATATACATATATATATAAATAAAACAGCTTCGATGATTGTTCCAGTTGATCAGATCAACGGAACAGCCTGCTCGTGAAATTAACGTGCAAATGGCTGAGCACTCCACAGACACATGGTACCCTTAACGTAGTTCTCAGTTCTCAGGGAGATTCAGCATTACACAGAATGTGACAAGGCTGTCCCCTTTTCAATTACAGGTACAACTAATTTTTGCCAACTGTTGTGGACCGGAGCAACATGAAAGTAAAGTATCTTGCTCAAGGACAACATACTGAATTGAACTCATAACCTTACGATTGGGAGCTGAATACCCCAACCTCTAAACCAATACTCCAACCTCTAAACCATTTGTTTTCACTCACACACACACACACATGCACAAATAAACATTTAGATCAGTTCCAATACATTTTGGACATATGTAACCCTCTGTACAAAGGGTTCTTATTGCTGTTTGCTGTTAAGAAGAGTTCTCGCTTCAGGCAATAAGTGTCAACAAAGACACCAACAGCCATTTCAAGGTGCCCTCTGGTGAATCAATAAATGCATTTCTAGCTTCTTGGCTATCATCAGCCCCACATATGGCAAAAGAGAGAGAGAGAGAGAGTATCCTGAAATGATGACTTCAGAAACCTTTGCTTCCTCATAGTAGATCCTTATCAAAATACTTATTGCCTAAAGTAAGAATTTTTCTCAGTGGCAAACAGCATTGAATATGGCCTTTCTACAAGTCAAATACGTCCCATCTATCTATCTGTCTGTCACTTGGTCACTTAGAATATAGAACTCAGAAGATAATTGTTAAGAGTGAATAAAATATTTAGTCATTAGTCTGATAAAATATATTTTGATGGATGAACGATTATGGATTTTATATAATGTGTGTGTGTGTATACATCTGTCTGTATGTGTGTATGTGTATATATATCTATATGTATGTGTGTATGTATATCCATATGTGTGTGTGTATACATGTCTGTATGTGTGTATGTACATCCATATATGTGTGTATACATGTCTGTGTGTCTGTATACATCTGTCTATATGTTTGTGTGTGTGTATATATATATATATATGTATGTGTGTGTGTGTGTCTATATATATCTATATGTATGTGTGTGTGTGTGTATATATATATCTATATGTATGTGTGTGTGTGTGTGTGTGTGTGTACATCTGTCTGTATGTGTGTGTGTATATATAAAACAAATATTTATTGTTAGCAGAGAGTCTAAAGTAAACTTTGAAGTTTTTGAAATCTATAATTATGTTCAGGCTTCGTTAGTTGATGCATGATGTTTTTCTGTTTGTTTGTGATGTGGTTCATTCAAGAGCAACTCTATTGAACGGTGGTTATCTGTATTCATGGACATACGTCTGCCTTCAGACATAGGCACACACAACGGTATGATTGCTGGGGTTAAGAAGTTTGGTCCTTAAACCACATGGTTCTGGGTTCAGTCTCACTGCATAGCACCTTGGGCCTGTGACTTCTACTACAGTTCCAGGCTGACCAATGCCTTGTCGGTGGATTCGGTAGACTGAAACTGTGCGGAAACCTCTGTGTGTGGTGTGTGTGTGTGTGTGGTGTACATCTGTCTGTATGTGTGTGTGTATATATAAAACAAATATTTATTGTTAGCAGAGAGTCTAAAGTAAACTTTGAAGTTTTTGAAATCTATAATTATGTTCAGGCTTCGTTAGTTGATGCATGATGTTTTTCTGTTTGTTTGTGATGTGGTTCATTCAAGAGCAACTCTATTGAACGGTGGTTATCTGTATTCATGGACATACGTCTGCCTTCAGACATAGGCACACACAACGGTATGATTGCTGGGGTTAAGAAGTTTGGTCCTTAAACCACATGGTTCTGGGTTCAGTCTCACTGCATAGCACCTTGGGCCTGTGACTTCTACTACAGTTCCAGGCTGACCAATGCCTTGTCGGTGGATTCGGTAGACTGAAACTGTGCGGAAACCTCTGTGTGTGTGTGTGTGTGTGTGCACGTGCGTGCGTGAATGTGTGTGTGTGTGTGTGGTTATGTTTGTTCCTCTGTCACTGCCTGATGACAGGTGTTGGTTCAGTAAACGAAACTGATAAATAAGGTGAGATGAAAAGAAAATGAAGTATTGGCATCGATATGTTTGGTTGAACTCTTCAAGTCTGGTGCTCCAGTCTGGCCGCAGTCCAGTGACTGAAACAAGTACAGGATAATAGATACACAAACATGAAACCATCATCATCATCATTGTCCTGATCAGTTACATGTTTGCAGGGTGCATATCTATTGGTAGGGGGTAGTTGGGCAGTGGTGGGGGGGGGGGCACTGAAGCAGCCTCATGTGTCTGAATCCTGCAATGACTAGCATTTCTCAAGTGTGACCCCCAGAAACTTCTTCCAAGTTCCACATCTTTTTTTTACTTGTTTCCGTCATTTGACTGTGGCCATGCTGGAGCACTGCCCTGAAGGGTTTCAGTCGAACAAATTGACCCCAGGACTTATTTTTTTCTTTAAGGCCTGGTACTTTTTGTATGAGTCTCTTTCCTTCTGAACCGCTAAGTTACAGAGACGTAAACACACCAACACTAGTTGTCAAGCAGTAATGGGGGGACAAACACAGACACAAAAATACACACACACACACACACACACACATGCATTATATGGCAGGTTTCTTTCAGTTTCCATCTACCAAATCCACTCAAGGTTTTGGTCAGCCTGAGGCTATAGTAGAAGACATTTGCCCAAGGTGCCACACAGTTTAGTGAAACTGAGGATTAAAACTCTACAGAGAAACATTTTTACTGTATATTTTCACTGTGGATGTCATATATAATGGCACAGACATAGCTGTGTGGTAAGAAGTTTGCTTCCCAACCACATGGTTCTGGTTCAATTCCACTACATGGCACCTTGGGTCAGTGTCTTCTACTATAGCCATCAGCTAACCAGGGCCTTGTGAGTGAATTTGGTACACAGAAACTGAAAGAAGCTCTATTCATATGTGTGTGTGTGTGTCTTGTTACCACTTGACAACCAGTGTTGGTTTGATTATGTCCCTGGCAAAACAGACCGATAGAACTGGTACCAGGCTTAAAGCAAAAAATTAAGTGTACTAGGGTCAATTCATTTGACTGAAATTTTTGGTGTGCTCCAGCTTGGCTGTAGTCTAATGTGGCTAAAGGAAAGTAAATGAACTATTATAAAAAATAAAAAAACGGAAAGAAATATAAATATATTGACATTGTAAGTATTTATAAACTTTTGAGAAAATGTGAAATAATTTTGTTTTGGAACAATGGATCTCGAAGCACTCACATAAAGCTATAAATAATAGCATATAACTATTTGGTTGATAAACCCTTTTGAATAACCTTCAGTTTTTTCTGTTCAAGAACATTTTTAACCCAACAGTCACATGGTGTTATTTACAGATCTATGTGTGCTTCAAGATCCACAAGTACAAAAACAGAATTAGATAAATTTATATTTTTAGATTTACAATAAGTTGCCTTGCTTTTCAAGCTGTGTCCCTAATCCACCTTGGAATATAAATTGAAATTTTATGTAAGTTTCATCAGATCTCAGTTTATGACATGATGTTATCAACGGTCATGGGGGTTATTGAAGTTCTTCACTGAGAAACATGTCTTTATGTAAAATGCATTAAAAAACATGTGTATGCGTGTGTCATCATCATCATCTTTGTTTAGTGTCCGTTTTCCGTGCTAGCATGGGTTGGACGGTTCGACCGGGGTCTGGGAAGCCAGGGGCTGCACCAGGCTCCAGTCTGATCTGGCAGTGTTTCTACGGCTGGATGCCCTTCCTAACGCCAACCACTCCGTGAGTGTAGTGGGTGCTTTTTACATGCCAGGCGAGGCTGGCAAACGGCCACGATCGGATGGTGCTTTTTACGTGCCACCGGCACGAGGCCAGTCGCGGTGGCTCTGGCAACGGCCACATTCGGATGGTTCTCTTACATACCACTGGCACTGATCATCACCATCAGCATAGTTTGTAATGCATCCTTTTTTATGCTGGTATGAACTGGATGGTTCAACAAGATCCAATGAGTTCAAAGACTGCATCGTGCTCCAGTGTCCTCTTTGGCATGGTTTCTACCAGCTCTGTGGAATCAAAACAAAAAGACTTTGACTCCAATATCTCTAATATTTGACTCCAACTTCTCTAATCTTTGACTCCAAATCCTCTATGTGGTTGTGGTCTATTTTACCAACTCCGAATCCCTCCTTAATTGTTTCTGACTCTCCAAATCTAACTCCACAACCCTGGTTTCTACAACTGGATGTCCTTCCTGCTGCCAACACCTTTACA
Source organism: Octopus sinensis (assembly GCF_006345805.1). NCBI lineage: Eukaryota > Metazoa > Mollusca > Cephalopoda > Octopoda > Octopodidae > Octopus > Octopus sinensis. The sequence goes on along the minus strand of NC_043017.1, from coordinate 10,384,021 downwards.
GAGCGTTATCAATTTGGGGGTAATTTAGCAAAAAGGTGTCTTTCGTTGTGTTTGTGTGGATTAATCCTCTGACTGTTTAGCTTCCCATCCAGGAGGATTTGGTATTTCTCATTCACTCAACCTTTGTGAGAACTTGGATCATTGGCATTAGTTTCAGGAACCTGTCTTTTAAAAATAATTATATTAATAATAATCATCATCATCATCATTGTTTAACGTCCGTTTAACGTCCGTTTTCCGTGCTAGCATGGGTTGGATGGTTCGACCGGGGTCTGGGAAGCCAGGGGCTGCACCAGGCTCCAGTCTGATCAGGCAGTGTTTCTACAGCTGGATGCCCTTTCTAACGCCAACCACTCCGCGAGTGTAGTGGGTGCTTTTTACGTGCCACCTGCATAGGTGCCAGGGGGGGGTCTGGCATCGGCCACGATCGGTTGGTGCTTTTAATGTGCCACCGGCACGGAAGCCAGCCAAGGCGGCGCTGGCATCGGCCACGTTCGGATGGTGCTTTTTTTGGTCTCCAATCCACAAAGCTCTGTTTCTCACTTCTTAATTAATAATAATTAAAAAGCACAAGAAAACTTGAATGAAACAGAAACAAAATGAAAAGAAAGAAACATACAAACTAAAAGATAAAGTAAAAAAGAAAAAAAGAAAGTGTGAGGGGAGGAGGGTGAGGAAGAAGA
>NC_043017.1:10368338-10378338 GCF_006345805.1 Octopus sinensis | reverse complement strand
TTAATATAGTCGTGTTGTTGTTGTTGTTTGCATTATTCCACCTTTCAACCTGTTGATAATCAATTTGAGTATTCGAGACTTGTTGTTGTTGTTGTTGCTGCTGTTGTTGTTTGGCCCTAGTCATCATTGCATAATCACACTTTTTGACCTGTAGATAAATAAACCAATCACATTTATTGGAGCCAGTTCTAAAGCCCGTAGCGTAGCTGTGTGTGTGTGTGTGTGTGTAAGCAAATGGTGGGGGTGGCAGTCTACCCCAGGAGATGCTTTTAGTGGGAGGCACCTTTGAGTTTGCTGTATAAGCCTGTATAGAAGTGGAGGGCCTGGATGGGAGAGGGTGAGAGGGTGGCAAATTCAAGAGCCAACTGGGGTGGCACACATTCTGGCTGTGCCACTGTCTAAAACTGGTAAATTGGCGCAGTGTTGTAAAAGCATCAAATAAAAATGTCATGCCTTTTGGTATTTATTCTGGCTCTTTATTGTCTAAGTTCACATCCCACTGGCTTCATCAAATTTGCAACACATTCATCCTTTCATGACAGATCGACACCAGCTCAGGCCCCGAGGCTGATAGATTGACAAATCATGTCGTTAGAGTTATGGACGACATTACATGCCTTGTTGGTATTTGTTCTGGCTCTTTATGTTGTGAGTTCAGAGTTCAAATTACACGAGGGATGTAAATCCTGTTGGTAGCCAAGACTAATCACCTAAAATCACCATTGATTATAAAAATTGTAATGGGTGAAGGGGAGGAGGGGGAAGATGGTGATCAGCTTCTCCTTCAGTTATGTAATGATGATGATGATGATGATGATTAAGTCAGAGGTTTAGTTTGAGATTTTATATATATTATGTTTTTTATATATCATATATATTATATATCTATCTTCTGTATATACTGTACATAAACTGTATTGTATATATTACATATAATGTATGAACCATAGGTATAACAGTATATTTTGTCAGTATTTATGTTGTGTGTGTATGTATGTACGTATGTATATATGAGCTTATATATATATGTGTGTGTACATATATACACACCTCACAATATACAGCCAACCTTGTATGTACTTTCCCCTCCCCCTCCCCCGTTCATAAACACACAGTGTGCCTTCTCCACAGTTACTCTCCATACATAACCATCACTTGTACACCCCTTTATACCCACCACCCACATATGTGCACTATCCTGCTCCCCCACCCCTCAGTCTGACACTGTACTCTGTTTCTTCAAATGCACTTCCCCACCCCCACCATGTCACCACACACCCAACCCTATAAGGAAGCCCAACATCCTTAATTAAAATTTTATTTCATGAAAATAAATAAATACGTGTTTGTGTGACACACACACACACTTGTGTGCATGTGTACATACTTTCATACATTTAATACATACATATATATATATATATATATATATATATATATATATATATATATATATATATAATGTATAAGATATATATATATAATGTATAAGATATATAATATATATATATATATAATGTATAAGATATATATATATATATGTATAAGATATATATATATATATATAATGTATAAGATATATATATATATATATATGCACACACAGACGATTGATTACATTACATTATTTAATAAAGTATAATGAGTTTCATGTATGTATGTGTATATACGTATGTATGTGTATATACATATGTATGTGTGGAGAGAGGAGATTAGCGTGGGTAGGAGAAAGGAAGAGTTGTGTGTGTGTGTGTGTGTGTGTGTGGTGCTTGCTTGTGTTTGTTTTACAACACTTGCTTTTGACTTGTCCACATCCTCATGACTTTGTGGTTCAACAAAAGAGAACCTAATTGATTAGATACCAGACTTAAAATGTATTCTAGGATTGATTTGATTGGCTCATCTGTTCAGCATGGTGCTCCAGCATGGGCGCAGTCCAGTGACTGAGGCAGATGGCAAAAAAAGACGTAAGACTCACTAAAACTCATACTTCACTTTGAAAGATCATAAGAAGAACTTTCAGCCCTTCCTCAACTTATTAACTCAATCAAAGCAAATATTGTTATTGGTAAATACATTGTAGATAGTATAATTGTATATGTTATCTCCTCACTAAGCCATGTGGAATAGTATTGATTGTGTGATTACTGGGTTAAAATCCAAAGCAGTCAAGGGAGATCATAGATTCATCCAGGGATTACTCTCCTATTTCTGGTTACCTCCTCTTGCTGGATGTCTGGCAGCCTCACAAAAATTATCTCAAATATTTCTACTTCTGAAACTATTATAGTTCTGCACACAAACAAATCCTTTTTACTCTAAGATCATGTGGTTGACCAGAGTATCAGATGTTATACATCACTGGTCACACTGCGCTTTACATTGTTTTTAGCTTTCGAATGATGCCACTGCACTGGCTCGGTGAGCAAGCCAACGTTCCCCTGCATTGGAAAGCTAGTCCATTGCAGTGTTCTCCATTTACTGCTGAATGAACTGGAGAAATGGAAATGGTGTGTTTTGCTCAAGCCCACAATGTACCTCGAGGTTCAGGAAATGAACCCATGATCTAGTGGTTGTGAGGGCAATACTCTAACCACTAGCTCATGCATTTTCACATGATAATTATCTTTACTCTTTTTTTTTTTTTACTCTTTTACTTGTTTCAGTCATTTGACTGCAGCCATGCTGGAGCACCGCCTTTAGTCAAGGAAATCGACCCCGGGACTTATTCTTAGTAAGCCCAGTACTTATTCTATCGGTATCTTTTGCCGAACCGCTAAGTGACGGGGACGTAAACACACCAGCATCGGTTGTTAAGCAATGCTAGGGGGACAAACACAGACACACAAACACACACGAGGCTTTTTTCAGTTTCCGTCTACCAAATCCACTGACAAGGCGTTGGTCGGCCCGGGGCTATAGCAGAAGACACTTGCCCAAGATGCCACGTAGTGGGACTGAACCCGGAACCACGTGGTTGGTAGGCAAGCTACTTACCACACAGCCACTCCTGCGCCTATCTAAAGCACATTTTAATCTTTTATTTCAGTATGGGATCAAAAGATTCAGCTGAAGCTAGTGACATATCCTAAGAATCTACATTCCAAATTTCCCTGTATCTTCAGAGGATTTTACTGAGATGATAGTTAACTAAGCCTCTGTATTATCAACCATTACAGCTTGAGAGAGAGAGCAGGGGAGACTAACCTTAGTCAAAAGACTAACCTTAACGTTCTTCAGTCCACTCTTAACCTTTCAACCGTAAATATTTCTTTAATTTCCCTTTTAAGGAATCTTCATTCACAGATTCTGAATTACTACGAGGATGTATTTGCATGATGGGAATTCTCCTTACATGGTGTGTGTGTGTGTATGTCACCAGGAAGAGCATCCAGCTTTGTAAGCCCTGCCTCTGCTGATGTTGAGGGCCTGATTTGGCTCTTCAAGCTTGTCAAACCATCAAACCCATGATTCTTGCCAGCATGGAAAATGGATCTTAAATGATGAGGATACTCTGTATGTGTGTATAATGTACATACGTATATGTGCGTATGTATGTGTGTATAATATACATACATATATGTGCATATGTATGTGTGTGTAATATACATACATATATGTGCGTATGTATGTGTGTATAATATACATACATATATGTGCGTATGTATGTGTGTATAATGTACATACATATATGTGTGTATGTATGTGTGTATAATGTACATACATATATGTGCGTGTGTATATGTGTATAATATACATACATATATGTGCATATATATGTGTGTATAATATACATACATATATGTGCGTATGTATGTGTGTATAATATACATACATATATGTGCGTATGTATGTGTGTATAATATACATACATATATGTGCATATGTATGTGTGTATAATATACATACATATATGTGCGTGTGTATGTGTGTATAATATACATACATATATGTGCATATGTATGTGTGTATAATATACATACATATATGTGCGTATGTATGTGTGTATAATATACATACATATATGTGCATATGTATGTGTGTATAATATACATACATATATGTGCATATGTATGTGTGTATAATATTACACATACATATGTGTGCATATGTATGTGGTATTAATAACATACATATATGTGCATATGTATGTGTGTATAATATACATACATATATGTGCGTATGTATGTGTATATAATATACATACATATATGTGCGTATGTATGTGTGTGTACATACACAGACACGCCACATTCTGTCAATGCCAGTTGAATTCCACTTTCTGCCCAGGGTGTCATACAGTGGGGATTGAACCTAGAACTATTGCTGTTGCAAAGCAAACTTCTTAACCATTCACACACGCACACACATATTCATTATTCATGTATGGTGTAGTATTTCAACATTATATGAAATGATTCATTGAATCATTAAAATATCTTGGCCTACATTTATGTACAATTGTTTTGCATCATGTCTGTCCGTCTGTCTCTCTCTCTCTCACACACACACACACACATTTATTTACTTTCCTTCCTGCCTTCCATCCCTCCTTAATAAATGAAATACAAGCAAGCATTAACTGAGCAAACTCATTAAATAATGTACAATTAAAGTTTATTTTAAAAGTCTGGTATTAACTTCAAAGTTTTGCAAATATTGGTTTACCTACAGAGACACAAAATGAGAAACTATACATATATATCATCATCATCATCATCATCATTTAGCGTCCGTTTTCCATGCTAGCATGGGTTGGACGGTTCAACTGGGGTCTGTGAAGCTGGAAGGCTTCATCAGGCCCAGTCAGATCTGGCAGTGTTTCTACGGCTGGATGCCCTTCCTAACGCCAACCACGCCGTGAGTGTAGTGGGTGCTTTTTACGTGCCATATATATATGTATATTACTCTTTTATTTGTTTCAGTCATTTGACTGCGACCATGCTGGTGCACTGCCTTATAGTCAAAGAAATCAACCCCAGGTCTTATTCTTTGTAAGCCTGGTATTTATTCTGTTCGTCTCTTTTGCTGAACCGCTAAGTTACAAGGATGTAGACACGCCAACATCGGTTGTCAAGCAATGGTGGGGGACAAACACAGACACAAACACACAAATCATCATCATCATCATCATCGTTTAACGTTCGTTTTCCATGCTAGCATGGGTTGGACTATATATATATATATATACGATGGGCTTCTTTCAGTTTCCGTCTACCAAATCCACCTACAAAGCTGGATGCCCTTTGTAATGCCAACCACTCCAAGAATGTAATGGGTGCTTTTACATGCCACCGGCATGGGTGCACTTGGTTTGATGGGTCCTCTCAATCACAGCGTATCACCAAAGGTTTCGGTCACCAATCATTGCCTCTGTGAGGCTCAAATTTCGAAGATCATGCTTCATCACCTTGTCTCATGTCTTGGTCTACCTCTACCACAAGTTCCCACCACAGAGATTGGCACTTCTTTACACAGCTGTCCTCATCCATATTCATCACATGACCATACCAGCACAGTTGTCTCTCCTGCACACCACATCTGATGCCTCTTGTGCCTAACTTTTCTCTCAAGATGCTTACACTCTGTCGAGCATGCAGGCTTCATCTTTTTTGAAGCCTACACATGTCCTCGGCTGTCACAGCCCATGTTTCACTGCCCTGCAGCACACACACACACAAACACTCACACACAGACAATCATCATCATCATTGTTCGACCGTGGTCGAGACAATGGAATTTACCATGCTACGCCAGGCTTCACGGTCCATCATAGCATTACGGAGGTCCTGTTGCTGGATGCCTGTATCCCTGGAGATTACATCAGGGTAGGAGAGTGTGCACCCTCTGGCATTGCGAGTAGATGGCTTCTAGAGAAGAAGAGTAGAAATTGCCTCTTTTTCAGCTCTACACAATGTCCACACCACACACACATATACATACATATATATTTCTTTATTACCCACAAGGGGGCTAAACACAGAGGGGACAAATAAGGACAGACAAACGGATTAAGTCGATTACATCAACCCCAGTGCGTAACTGGTACTTAATTTATCGACCCCGAAAGGATGAAAGGCAAAGTCGACCTCGGCGGAATTTGAACCCAGAACGTAACGGCAGACGAAATACGGCTACGCATTTCGCCCAGCGTGCTAACGGTTCTGCCAGCTCGCCGCCTATATACACATATATATACATATAGTTTACTGTAACTTAATTTGTAGGATCAGTAGGGAAAAGTATGTCATCTAGTGAAAGACAATCATTTAATATATTCAGTTTTTAATTCTGAGCTCCTGATAGTTTCATGCTGTGGAAACAGAATAATCCCTCAGATTTACATATCATGCCTTGTGACTGTGAGAAGTCTCTCAAGCTTCGATACACAACATGGCTGGTTGAGCTGGGAGAATTGCTTGCAGACACAAGGCATGATATAGAAATCTACTGGATTATTGTGCTTCCACAGCATGAAACTATTAGCTTCTCATATTTATATACTGTGTATATTAAATGACACACACACACACACACACACACACACACACAGAGGAATCTAAATCGTAGGAGACAGACACACAATTTCACTTTTATATATAAAGATATATATATATATATATGTATACATACATACACAACACAACACACACAGACACACACACACATATATATATACATACATACATACGCACACAACATACACACACACACAGACACACACACAACACACACACAACACAACACACATACACACACACACACACACACACACACACACACAGAGGAATCTAAATCGTAGGAGACAGACACACAATTTCACTTTTATATATAAAGATATATATATATATATATATATATATATATGTATACATACATACACAACACAACACACACAGACACACACACACATATATATATATACATACATACATACGCACACAACATACACACACACACACACACAACACACACACAACACAACACACACACACACACACACATGTATTCATCTACTTTTGTATCTATCCGCCCTTTTTATCTATCAATCTATCCATCTACCTACCTATCTATATTTCCTTCTCTCCTTTCGCCATTTCCTCTATCTGTAAGTGTGTGGGTGTGTGTGCATGTATATATGTTTCTGCATATATGTATGCCCCCCCCCCCCGCCATCTCTGCTATACTCCATCCTTAATACTTCTCTTATCTGCAGTCACTCTCAGTGCCTTCACATATCCACCATAACCCCTCTCAGACACTCCTGTATCTCTAACCATCTCTCTTCACACTCTTATGAAACTCCCCCACACTATCCCCCACCTGCCCACTCACTCTGCCCAATCCTCTGTACCACTTCACTTAAATTCCCCCCCTCTCTCTCCACTGTTCCTTGAAGGTATGTCCCTCCACCACCAGCATCTCCCTTCTCCCAAACTAGAGTAAGCATGTATCCCTTCTATAGCAAGGCTCTTTTTTTATCCCTATCCCTCTATTATACTTTAATCTTTCATGCATTACACTCTGAGTGATTGGTGTTAGGAAGGGCATCCAGTTGTAGAAACCTTGCCAGATCAGATTATGTTCTGGCTTGCCACTCATCAGTCAAACCATCCAACCCATGCCAGCATGGAAAGTGGACATTAAACAACAATGATGATGATGATATATAATAGCAGTGCTTTCAAAGCCACTGACCTGATGGCATGCAAAAACATAGATATTACTGTGTCATGTTTATATAATATTTCTAAAATATTATAATTTGAACAAGTCAGCAACTAACGGATGTTGCTTCTGCAGGAAACAACTGTTTTGATTTGGATTAGAGCCTGTCCATTCAGTGTGGTCGGCATCAGGAAGGGCACCCAGCTGTAGAAGCCATGACAAAGCAGAAAGTAGAGCCTGGTGCAATCCTCTGGGATGTTAAATGGTAATGATGATGATGATGTATCATTAGTGTTGACCTCCAAGCTATGCTGTACCGAAAGTGGGGATTGAACTTGTTATACCAAGCTAACTAACCACTTGTCAATTCTTGAGAGACCTACACACACAATTCACTCTCTCACACGCATGCACACATCAATGCTCATGCTCATATGCACACTGGCCCACTCACATCTCAATGTACACTCGTATATATATATAGGTGCAGGAGTGGCTGTGTGGTTAGTAGCTTGCTTACCAACCACATGGTTCCGGGTTCAGTCCCACTGCGTGGCATCTTGGGCAAATGTCTTCTAATATAGCCTCGGTCCGACCAAAGCCTTGTGAGTGGATTTGGTAGACAGAAACTGAAAGAAGCCCAGCGTATATATGTATATATATGTATGTGTGTGTATATCTTTGTGTGTCTGTGTTTGTCCCCCACCAACATCGCTTGACAACCAATGCTGGTGTGTTTACGTCCCCGTAACCTAGCGGTTCAGCAAAAGAGACTGATAGAATAAGTACTGGGCTTAGAAAGAATAAGTCCTGGAGTCGACTTGCTCGACTAAAGGCGGTGCTCCAGCATGGCCACAGTCAAATGACTGAAACAAGTAAAAGAGTAAAGAGTGTATGTATGTGTGTGTGTGTGTGCGCGCGCGCGTGTGCCTTGAAATTAACGTGCAAGTGGTTGAGTACTCCACGGACATGCGTACCCTTAACATAGTTCTCAGAGAGATTCAGCATGACACGGAATGTGACATGGCTGTCCCCTTTCAGTTGGAGGTGCAATTCATTTTTACCGGCTGAGTGGACAGGAGCAAGGTGAAGTAAAGTGTCTTGCTTAAGGGCATGGTGCGCTGCTGGGAATTGAACTCCTGAGCTTACAGTTGCGAGCTGAATACCCTATCCACTAAACCATGCACATCCACACACACACACACACCACACATATACACACTCATAAATAGCTCACTATACATAAATATATGTGTATAATTAGACGTGTTGTGTGTGTGTACTGGTATTTGTTTGCATACATACATAAGCACACTCAGAGGGCAACCACCTTTATTAATGCTTCAGCTTCCGCTCTGTTCTTGTTGTTGTTATTGCTGTTGTTTTTTTTTTGTATTTTGTTTTTGTTTTTATCTCTTATTAACTCTTCTTTTAACCATTTCCTACCCCCCCCCCCCACACACACACACACGCTCTCTCCTATCTCTTTATTCAGACCTCAGCTACTTGCCAACTGCAAAGTTCTATCTTCCACTTCTTGACTTCTCATTTTATTTACTTGTGGTGTAAATGTGGGGTGGATTATCATTATTATTTTTATTATTATCATTATTATTATTATTATTATTATTATGGCAGTGAGCTGGCAGAATCGTCAGTGCACTGGGCAAAATGGTTCGCAGTATTTCGCCCATCACTATGTTCTGAGTTCAAATTCTGCCACGGCTAGCTTTACCTTTCATCCTTTTGGGGTCAATAAAATAAGTACCAGTTGAACACTGGGATCAATGCAGTCGACTCTTCTCTTCCCCCAAAATTGCTGCCCTTGTGGCTAAATTGGAAACCATTATTGTTGTTGTTGTTGTCGAGTGAAAGAGCAGTGCGTACCATCAAAATGACACTGGGGTATAATTATATAAAGCCCAATATACCCATCATGACTACTCGTCTGATAAGGGTACCCCAGGCACATGCATCACAACCATATGCATGTGACATGGTGATCTCATATCAAGATCAACAGCACATGACCTTGCAGGTGGGGCCCCAGTTAGAATATTCTTCAGCTCAAGTAGCCCATCCCACCCAAAAGATCCCTGAATAAGGGTTGTTTAAGAATGTCGAACGAAACACCCATGTTTCCAAAGGTGAATTACCCAAACCCTAAAGAATCCCTCTCAACACATGACTATGATGCTCCCCCACTGCTTCTGCTCGTGATCAGAGATGCACATATCATCAGCCACTAAGGGACATGCTCAACTGGTTACGGTCAACAAGTGACAAGCAAATCTGTGGTATTGAGCAGAATATTTGCTGTGGTCCATCTTTT
>NC_043017.1:10355905-10363405 GCF_006345805.1 Octopus sinensis | reverse complement strand
CACAGAAACAAACACACAGACACACAGACATGCACACATACACACACACATTAATTAGCAGAAGTAATAGAGTGATCAATGGTCAAGATTTTCGTATGTGCCACTTATCAAGCATGGAAAACTGAGACGTTAAAATGATGATCATTATGATGGTGATGGTGATGGTGATGATGATGATGATGATGATGATGATATGGACAGTCTACCCTCAAGTCATTTAAATCATTTGTAAATTAGAGTTTTACTTGACGTAGACAGTATCGATGTGGCAAGTCGTAAAATGGAACTAAAACGTTGGCCAACTGGAAAGGAATCCATTCATAAAACACTGCTTCAGAAAAACCATCCAACCCATGCCAGCATGGAAAAGCAAATATCATCATTATCATTGTTCGACCGTGGTCAAGACAATGGAATTTACCATGCTACGCCAGACTTCACGGTCCATCATAGCATTACGGAGGTCCTGTTGCTGGATGCCTGTATCCCTGGAGATTACATCAGAGTAGGAGAGTGTGCGCCCTCTGGTATTGCGAGTAGATGGCTTCCAGAGGAGAAGAGTAGAAATTGCCTCGTTTTCAGCTCTACAACAATGTCCAGCAAACTGGACTCTCCTACCTTTCACAAGAGATGACACAGGTGGTAGTTTCCCATATATTTGCAGTTTGGTTGGATGACGCTTCCACGTGAGATTCTGAGCTCTCATAAGGAGGCGAGTGTAGGTTCCATCCAACCGCCTCTCAAACTTCTTTGATAACGTCCAGGTTTCTGAGCCATATAGTAGAATTGGTTCGACTGTGGCTTTGAAGATTTGAAGCAAATATACAACCATTACTGTGATATGTATTATTGTTAAGTAGCTTCTAGAGTTGCCAGGTAGCCCCTATTTCTGTTTGGCAGGCCCTGATGTCTTTAAGTTGCCTATAAAATTGTTAGAGAAAGGTGGCGAGCTGGCAGAAACGTTAGCATGCCGGGCGAAATGCTTAGGGTATTTCTTCTGTCAGTACTTTCTGAGTTCAAATTCTGCTGAGGTTGACTTTGCCTTGCATCCTTTCGGGGTCGATAAATAAAGTACCAGCTACGCACTGGGATCAATATAATGGACTTAATCCGTTTGTCTGTTCTTGTTTATCCCCTCTGTGTTTAGCCCCTTGTGGGTAGTAAAGAAATAGGTATTTCGTCTGCTGCTCATTCTGAGTTCAAATTCTGCTGAGGTTGACTTTGCCTTTTGTCAATTTAATCGACTCAATCCCTTTGTCTGTCCTTGTTTGTCCACGTTTAGCCCCTTGTGGGCAATAAATAAATAGCATCTTATAGATGACATGATCAAGTGAGAGGGCCCCTATATTAGGGGTTTTCATCCATATTTTGCCTATGAGTCCCTTTAATTCTTTTTTCCACTTGGGTGGACCCCTATAGCCACTTGATGTTGGATAAAAAATCCTTTTATATTAATTTTAATTAAATATTATTAGAAATTGTATAGAAAAATTGTTAAATTATTTTGCAAATTGTGGATGTATCTCCAATTTCTTACACATAAGTGTTAACAACAAAATCTTATCCAGACCACTGCTCTATATGATTGCACAACCTGCTAGAAATAGCAGTTAAATCTCCATCAAATAAATCACTCACCCCTACAATCTGCAATAAGGAAGGATACTTTGAGCAATCTACTTCCCAGATATACAGAAAAAAAAAGGGAAAGGGTTCCATCTTGAACACACTTTTGATCATAAGTCAATTGGATCGGGGGGGGGGGCATGGAGGGGTGTGTTTAAACACCACCAGTAAAAGCAACAACATCAACACCAACACCATAGTATCCTAGACAGCAAACACAAAGAAATCTACTTCTAAAGGCAAATAGACTTCATCAGGTTAACATATCTGGTTACATTGATATTGTTTAGACTCAAAGACAGCAAAAAGAAAAACAAAACAAAACAAAACAAAAATGAAATAAAAAAAAAAGGAACTTGTAAAAGTTCTTGGATTCAAATCTAAGATTTCATTTGTGTTTAATTATATTATCGCTAACGATACATCCACCCCTGATCCTCCCCCTGCTTCTACCCCTACCACCGCAAGTTAATTATCTAAAAGGTGGGGTGAGGGTAGCAACAATGGACTGAGACTAGAGCATTCAAGCCTTCCTGGGAGACTGTGTCTGTTAAGTTGTGGTCAGAATTTTGCCGAGAGAGACAGAGAGTGGACTGTCCTCTGATAGAAAGGTCAGTCTAAGATGGATGTAGCAATTCTCTGATTGGTTTTTTAAAATTTTTTTTTCAGACTGTGGCCTTCCTAATGCATATGTTTTATATTCTTTGTCTGTCAGTCTTGTGGGTTTGTCTGGTATCAAATTCCACGCAATAATCCACGTAAACCAAGGCAGCGAGCTCGCAGAAACGTTAGCACACTGGGCAAAGCGCTTAGTGGTATTTCATGTCTATACATTCTGAGTTCAAATTCTGCCGAGGTTGACTTTGCCTTTCATTAGGTCGAGCTAATCAACTGGCCTCCTCCCCCAAAAGTTCGGGCCTAGAGTAGAAAAGAATATTCCATGTAAATGCACAGCTGTTTTGTAACTCATCCTTGTGATGTAACGGGCCCTCATCTCTCACCCTTGTGCATTTTGTGGTTGGATCCTGCCATTTAATTTGACACCCAATATTTTACTGGTACTTATTTTATCAATTCTGAAAGAACAAACAACTAAGATGAACTTGATGGGATTCGAAATCAGAGCTAAAGGGTCATAAAGTGCATGTCACGAGTTGTTTTCTTTTTCTCTTCTGTTTGTTTGTTTGTTTGTTTATTTTGCTGTGACAGCAATGAACAATGTAGGTGGCGGTGGCGGTGGTGGCGGTAGTGGTGGTGGTGGCAGTGGTGGTGGTGGTGGTGGTGGTGGCCTGGTGGAGATGTCAAGGGTGCAGGTGGAAATGGTGCTAGTGGTATGGTGATGATGATGATGGTGGCTGAGGTGGAACTCATAGTGGTAGCAATAGTGGTAGTGGGATGATGATGATGATGATGGTGATGATGATGGGGGTGGAATTAATAGTGGTGGTGTTGATGGTGAAGATGATGGGAAGGGCTGAATCTAGTGGTAGTCATGCTTGTCGTGATGATGGTGATGATGATAGTAGTGGTGTGATGGTGGTGGTGGTGTGGTGGTGGTGGTTGTGGTGGTGATGATGATAATGATGACGACAACAACGATGGTGGTGGTAGTGGTGGTGGTGGTGACGGCAACAAAATGATGATAATAATTATGACGACAACGACAGCAAGAACAACAATGATGACAGTGGGTGATGGTGTTGGTGGCGATTCTGATGGCGACGATGATGATGATGATGATGATGATGACAGTGGTGACGATGAAAATAATGATGAATGTTTTTCTTTCCCAGTCCACCCCACCCTCCACCCTTCACCTGCACCCCCTCCACCTCCTATTCTTCAAATGCTATGCAGTACACATGTCCCAGACACAATTTCTTGTGTCTTCACTTTCTGCTGCATTGCATGTTTCAGAAAGGCACACACAGGCTGGGTCAACACCCAAGTATGTTGCAACAAGAACAATGATGATGATGACGACGATGATGATGATGATGATGGTGGTGACGATGATGATGGTGGTGGTGGCGGCGGTGGTGATGTTGGTGGTGGTGATTATGATAATAATGGTGAAGAGGGAAAGGGTGATGATAACGGTGTTGCTGATGTTGTTGTTGTTGCCGTTGCTGGTGGTGGAGGTTGTAATAATGATGATGATGATGATGATGATGATGATGATGATAATGACAATTTTATTCTGACATAGACGCAAGCCCAGAAATTTTTGAGTAGAGCTTAGTAATTATATCTGCCCCAGGACTCAGCAGGTACTTTATTCTATCAACCCCGAAAGGACAGAACGTAATGCTTACCTGGGCAGTATTGGAACTCAGAACAGAAAGAGCTGCCACAAAATATTTTTTCCAATAATAATAATAATAATAATAATAATAATAATAATAATGATAATAATAATAATAAGTGTTTCAAATTTTGCCACAAGGGTAGCAGTTTGAGGGAGGGGATGACTCAATTACTTAGTTTGAGGGAGAGGATGACTCAATTATACTAGTCTTGGTCACTAGTTATTGCGGCTCATCAGTGTTTCAAAAACCTAAAAATTTTAATAATTTGAGTATAGTACAAGTAGAACCAGTATATTACACATAAATTTTAACAAGAAAACCTTATATGGACTTCTAAGGGGCACATGGACCCTAAATGAGAGCTACTAAACTAAACCTTTCAAAGCTGTTGGTGCTCCAGCATGGCCCTGGTTCAATGACTAAAGCAAATAAAAGAATAAGTTTTACAAATCTGTTTCACAAGGAAGTTTTACAATCATCCTTCAGTTTCTCTGTAATCACAAACAAAGAAATCTGAGCTTCTCTCAACCTGCGGGTATATGTCAAAATTCCTGCTGATAAACTTCAAAGCAGAACTGCCTTCTGCTGCTTGACAAAAAATGAATTTTGGTCACATGATCAGTCAAAGGTATCGAATACTTTTAAATATTCTAACTACCATTTTATTTATTATTTTTCGATATCGTGGCTGACTATGAAGATCAATAAACTGATGCACACACACACACACACATGCTCACATGCACTTTATAAATATAGACACAAACACACACACACACACACACACACACACACACACACACATACATATATATATATATATATATATACATATACACTCATACACACACGTATATATATATATATATATATATATATATATGTGTGTGTGTGTGTGTGTATATATATATGCATATTATACACACATGCATATACAGAGTGACAGAGAGAGAAAGAGAGAAGGAAAAAGATGAGAAGAGGTGAGAGGAAGAGAAACTGTACAGATATATACATATATATATGTGTGTGTGTATGTGTATGTATATGTACGTGTGTGTATATATTTACACACACACACACATATATATATATATATATATATATGGTTGTTATTGTGCAGCCCTAGTGCAGTTCAGTGGAGAGATGCATGCCCCAGCTGCCTTCTTTAGCACCGTTTGATGTTATATCAATAGATGTGTTTGCACAATTGGTAATTTACTCAATACTCTCTCTCTCTCTTACTCTCTCTTTCTCTTTCAATCTCTTCCTTTCTTCCTCTCTCTTTCTTACTCTCTCTTACTCTCTCTCTTTCTCTTTCTGTCTCTTCTTTCTCTTCCTCTCTCTTTCTTACTCTCTCTTACTCTCTCTTTCTCTTTCTGTCTCTTCCTTTCTTCCTCTCTCTTTCTTACTCTCTCTTACTCTCTCTCTTTCTCTTTCTGTCTCTTCCTTTCTTCTCTCTCTTACTCTCTCTCTCTCTCTTACTCTCTCTTTCTCTTTCAATCTCTTCCTTTCTTCCTCTCTCTTTCTTACTCTCTCTTACTCTCTCTCTTTCTCTTCTGTCTCTTCCTTTCTTCCTCTCTCTTTCTTACTCTCTCTTTCTCTTTCTGTCTCTTCCTTTCTTCCTCTCTCTTACTCTCTCTTACTCTCTCTTTCTCTTTCAATCTCTTCCTTTCTTACTCTCTCTTACTCTCTCTCTTTCTCTTTCTGTCTCTTCCTTTCTTCCTCTCTCTTTCTTACTCTCTCTTACTCTCTCTCTTTCTCTTTCTGTCTCTTCCTTTCTTCCTCTCTCTTACTCTCTCTTTCTCTTTCAATCTCTTCCTTTCTTACTCTCTCTTACTCTCTCTCTTTCTCTTTCTGTCTCTTCCTTTCTTCCTCTCTCTCTTTTGGCTGCCATCTGGTATTTTATCAATATATCTATGAACACATGCTCAAAAGCATATACACAAAATATATACATGCACATACACATACATGCACACACAACATGCATATATGGATAAAAGCATAAGCAATCACACATATACACACACGCATGCACGCACACACATAGACTATGTAATTACACACAGAGACTCATATACAAACACACACACACACACACAGAAATGCAAATATACATATAAACGCATGTAATTGCACGCACATATGAACATCCAGTTACACATACATAAACACATACACACATATACACACATGGTAAACACATGTTACACACACACACACATAGACAAACATACATATGCATATATATTGTATTTATTCATAGAGTACAGACAGATATGTGCATATATATGTTCAGACATACAAAAAAAATTAGATACACAATGAGGATAATATACATACATATATACAGATGTATAGAATATTTGGTTCTAACAACTGGTTACTGGTACATCTATGGCTAAGCAGATTCATAAATATATGTGTGTGTGTATATATACACACACACATATATATATATATATATATATATATACATATATGCTAGAATTTATTTTGGTGGTAGGCTCTCTGTATCTTTTGCCATGGAAAATAGAGTAAAGAAGAGATTGAACAACAAGGAATGTTTTTAATCTGACCAGATTGAAATTCGAAACAAAGGCTTTTTTCTTCACTCATTAGGGGACTCTTATACACTGACGATTGTGATCTAATCAGTCACTCTGAAATGGGCCTGCAATCTCTTGTATCTGCATTTGACACTGCTTGTGGTGGTTCTGGCTTGACCATCAACTTGAAAAGACCAGTTGTAACGACTCAACCTGCACGTGGCACTGTTGGTAACCCCCCTAAAACTTTTGTTAAGGGTAAGTTACTCTTTCTGTTACATTCTGAGTTCAAATTCCGCTGAGGTCAACTTTGCTTTTCATCCTTTCGGGGTCAATAAATTAAGGACCAGTTACGCACCATGGTCAATGTAATCGACTTAATCTGTTTGTCTGTCCTTGTTTGTCCCCTCTGTGTTTAGCCCCTTGTGGGTAGTAAAGAAATAGGTAAGTTACTCTTTCACCTACCTTAGAAGCTGTGTACAAAATGATGGAAATCTGGACAATGAAATACATCTGCAAATGCACAGGGAAGCACAAGCATTTGGTGGTTTGCAGTCACACTTTTAGTGCCAATGACATATAAATAACAATATAAAATTGGCTCTTTACAAATCATTTGTCTTACCATTTCTGTTGTATTCTTCTCATACATGGATGTGTTATGAACGACATTTCAAATTGCTGGAATGATTCCACCAAAAATGCCTTTGCCACATTTTAAACATTAAATGGTGTGTTTTTACTCCAGATACAGATGTCTTTGTGTCTGCAGGCATCACTTCAAGTAAAGCAATGATTCTGAAAAACCATATGAGATGGTCTGGCCATATTGTTCGAATGGCAGATGAACGCATACACAACCAGCTGTTTCATGGTGAGTTTGCAAAGAGGAAACACAATTGGTGTAAACCTAAAAAGGAGGTTTTAGGACAGCATAAGGACTACCATGAAGTCACTTGGAATGGATCCAAGGGCCATAGAAACCCTTGCTTCACGTTGAGCTGGATGGAGAGCAA
>NC_043017.1:10333405-10353405 GCF_006345805.1 Octopus sinensis | reverse complement strand
ATGCACATGCGTGTGGAAGCCACATACAAAGTGTGGAGGAGGAGAGGAGGAGGAGGAGGAGAAAAAGAAGAAGACGAAGAAGAAGAAATAACATGCAGGAGTTATAACATGCTATGGAATATAAACGACATGCATTATATGTATGTATGTGCATAAGTTTAAAGTGAGGGAGAACGAAAGAAAGAGAGAAAGAAAGTAAGTAAGAGAGAGGGGGAGAGAAAGAAAGAAAGAAAGAGAGGGGGAGAAAGAAAGAAAGAAAAAAGAGAGAAAGAAAGAAAAAAAGAGAGAAAGAAAGAAAAAGACAAAAAGAGAGAAAGACAGACAGACAGACAGATAGATAGATAGATCATCTTCATTTAACATCTGTCTTCCATGCTGGCATGGGTTGGACGTTTTGATAGGAAAAATAGCACCCAGTACACTTTGTAAAGTGGTTGGAAATAGGAAGGACGTCCAACTGTAGAAACTGTACTAAAAACAGACACTGAAGTACAAGACAATCCTTGAACATCAAGATCTTGTCAAAGTGTCCAACTTGTGACAGTAAGGAAGACAGATGTGAAACGGTGCTGATTGTTCTTCTGAGCCATTTGTCTAAACCAGGCATGTGTATCCTTTTTCAAGAAGTGTGCCACATGAGACATGGGTCATCATCAGATGGACAGCACTACGAAAGAAATTTTAGGTAATTTTTCATTAGGCGTGTCATTTAGAAACTCCTGCAGGCTGCTGCAGTTTGTCCAAGACTGACTTAAACCAAAATGTCTGAAGACAAAATTCTTAAACCAGCTGTCTAAGAATTCAAACCATTAATCAATCCAGCCAGCAATTAATTATGGTCTTTTCATCTATTCCCCTATTTAGGGTGGGAGGGGGGTGAATACTTCCTACTTCACAAAGTCCAGACACAAACAACAACAACAACAACAACAACAACAATAACAACAACAACCACAGCAGGTACAACAACAACAACAATTGCATAGAGTTCAGGTGAGGTTAATGATTAATCTGCTTAATTATTCTGACTGATGTAAAAGTAAAATGTCATTGATTTGTCGGGTTATAATGACTATTTATTGCCTCCGACCACTATCATAATTATTATTACCTCACCTACAGAGGCATCAAGCACACTAATGACTCTCTCCCCCCCTCTCTCTCTCACTCTCTTGTTCATTTGTTTTATTTATTCTATTATATCAAAGCAAGAAAACAACATACAATCTTGAAATAATTAATATTTTTCTCTGACTCCGCCGGTTACGACGACGAGGGTCCCAGCTGATACGATCAACGGAACAACTTGCTCGTGAAATTAACGTGCAAATGGCTGAGCATTCCACAGACACGTGTACCCTTAACGTAGTTCTCGGGGATAATCAGCGTGACACAGAGAGTGACAAGGCTGACCCTTTGAAATACAAGTACAACTCATTTTTGCCAGCTGAGTGGACTGGAGCAACGTGAAATAAAGTGTCTTGCTCAAGGACACAACGCGTCGCCGGGAATCGAACTCACAACCTTACGATCATGAGCCGAATGCCCTAACCACTAAGCCATGCGCCCTCACAATAATTAATATAGACTCATTCTGAACATCTTGCATGTGTGATTGTGTTGAATGAACCTTCTCACACTAGAGAGTTACCTGTCTCTTGGATTGCTTGCTACATGTTGGATGATAGCAACAACCATGTAATACAGCTTATTGCTGCTGTCATCACCATCATCATCATCATCATCACATCATAATGGTTGCAAACTTTGGCACAAAGCCAGCAATTTTAGTGGAGGGAGCTAGTCAATTACATCAACCTCAGTGTACAACTGGTACTTAACCCTTTCGTTACTGTATTTATTTTGAGATGCTCTGTGTTTCTTTTAATTACTTTAAATATAACAAAGAATTTAGTAAAGTAACTTAGTTATCATTAAGCTAGTGTTAGGAACATAAATTGTGACTAAGGTTTGGTGGAAGATTTTAATTCAAAACTTATGAAAACAAGACATTTGTACTCAGAGCCAGAGCCGGTTTCAGCCAGGTTGGTAACGAAAGGGTCAATAATAAAAATAATAACAACAAAAATAATGATAATCCTTTCTACTATAGGCACAAGGCCTGAAATTTGGTGGGAGGGGACTATTCAACTACATCGACCCCAGTGTTTCACTGGTTCTTAATTTATTGACCCCGAAAGGATGAAAGGCAAAGTCAACCCCAATGGAATTTGAACTCAGAACGTAAAGATGGACAAAATGCCATGAAGCATTTTACCTGGTGTGCTAACAACTCTGCCAGCTCACTGCAGCAATAATAATAATAATAATAATAATAATAGTAATAGTAATAGTAATAATAATAATAATAATATTTTCTTTATTGACCATTAAGGTTTTGCAAGAAACCCTGGGGACGGTACAAGGCAATACAATATGGAGTTAAATAAATATGGCATGCAAAAAGTAAAAAAAATATAAATTCTAACAAAAAATAAATTCCGCAAAAGAGGGAGACTTCCTATGGCTGCTCATAGAAACTCCACAAAACTACAGAGGCCCTTACAGAGGGGTCATCAGGAGAGAATGTACACAGTTTCAGGTCCATTCTCTCGATAGCATCATTGCATGCTAACCCCGCTCCCAGCCCTCACTGAAATGAGATCCCCCCCCCCACTTGCTAGATTTACTAGTTACTAGGCTTCACTCAATATTCTAATCTTTTCTAGTAAGTCGTTGGCTGCAAGGTTACATGAGTCACTTAATGACCGTTTGTTAAGGGCCATACACGAAACTCTCGGCCCTTAAGTCACTTATATAATTTTTACGACCAGGAATGGCTGTGTAGTAAGTAGCTTGCTAACCAACCACATGGTTCCGGGTTCAGTCCCACTGCGTGGCATCTTGGGCAAGTGTCCTCTGCTATAGCCTCAGGCCGACCAAAGCCTTGTGAGTGGATTTAGTAGACGGAAACTGAAAGAAGCCTGTTGTATATATGTATATATATATATATATGTATGTGTGTATATATGTTTGTGTGTCTGTGTTTGTCCCTCTAGCATTGATGACAACCGATGCTGGTGTGTTTACGTCCCCCTGTCACTTAGCGGTTCGGCAGAAAGAGACCGATAGAATAAGTACTGGGCTTACAAAAAAGAATAAGACCCAGGGTCGAGTTGCTCGACTAAAGGCGGTGCTCCAGCATGGCCGCAGTCAAATGACTGAAACAAGTAAAAGAGTAAAAGAGAGAGTTGTGTGTGTGTGTGTGTAACTTACAAAGAAGGACGGCGAGGGAGAGAAACAGAATGCAAGAGTCAGAGACAGAGAGAAAGAAAAGGATTTCTGCAGTAAAATGTCACACAGTCAGTGGTGGGGGAAAGTCGCTTACATCGATCTCCAGTGATTTATTGGTT
This sequence comes from Octopus sinensis, assembly GCF_006345805.1. Taxonomy (NCBI): domain Eukaryota; kingdom Metazoa; phylum Mollusca; class Cephalopoda; order Octopoda; family Octopodidae; genus Octopus; species Octopus sinensis. Next base: position 10,349,992 of record NC_043017.1, on the reverse strand, counting down.
CTAATATTATCGATCGACACCGGAGGGAATAAAAAGCCTGCTTGAGCGAGATTTGAACCCAGTACATGAAATAATGCGCTCTCTGTTTCTGCTATCATTTGGTGCCATTTTGCAATCAATTAATAAAGATGTACTAAAGATATATTGCTAAACGCCAATGAACGAAACTGTCGGACCTCGAGTCGCTCTATTATTTCTGCTAATCTCTCTCTATATATAAAGCTGAAGTTGTCTGTGCATGGCAGGTTTGGTAGCCTTCGTGGATGCGAGATAAACCCCAAAACCGAGGTCAATGAGAGGCGGGGTTCGTGGGGTCCATAAACGCGCCCTACTTCATTTGTTTAAAAAAAATGTCCATTGTATTCATTCGTTTTATATAAAATCATGTTAAATTTTTATAGACCCCAAATTACGCTTTATATGTAAAATCATCCGTGATTGTATCGTCCATTCTATGTATGTCCTAATGGATAAAATAAAATCAAGGTTTGGTAGCCTTCAACTAACACTATCTCCTCCGAGGCCCTGTGGCGCAAGTTGACCAAAATTGAGAGTATGATAGAAGAAGGCTTGCTCTTCCTTCCGTAGAAGAAAAAATTCAAATCGGACCATGTTAACACCAAAAATTATTTACATCAAAAAGGTGCTTTTTTTTCTATGAAAATCCCTATTTTTTACGATTTTTTGACTGCTGTGTCGCCATTTTTCGGTGTATTTCAACCAGAAAAATGTTCACTTAAAGTGAATAACAAGCTACATAATGCACAATTTTTACTTTTCAAAAATTCCAATTCTTAAGGGTGGAAACAAACCCGAGCAACGCCGGGCGATACTGCTAGTTATTAATAAAAATGTCCATTTAGTTGTATTTTGAGTTCTATTTTTCCTGTTTGCATCAACATAACTCACTCAGGAGGGCGAGGAGAAAGAGATAGATAGATAGATAGATAGATAGATAGACAGACAGACAGACAGACAGATAGATAGATAGATAGATACTAGTACCCATACATACACACGTACGAATGCACACACCCACACACATGTACGCACATGCACACACACATTTGCACACTTCTACATAAATACGCATACACTGGATGTAAGGGAGGCAATCACGTAAGTCACTCGCAAGTATGGATGGTCCGAAGAGACAATATCGACATTTTTTCCGTAACGTAAGCGCGGTTAAGTTGACAGAAAGACTACAGAAAGTCACAACACACACACACACACACACACACACACACGCACACACGCACGCACGCACACACACACACACACACATACACATGCATACGTCTCTCTTTCTTTCTTTCTCTCTCTCTCTACGTCTATATATATATTTTTTTTATTTTTCATCACTAGACTGCGGCCATGCTGGGGCACCGTCTTGAAGAGTTTTTGTCGAACAAATTGCACCCGGTACTTGTTATCTTTTTAGTCTGGCACTTAGTCTATCGCTAAGTAACGGGAACGTAAACAAACCAACACCCGATGTCAAGCGGTGGCGGCGGTCGAACACAAACAAAAAGATACACACATATTGGGCTTCTTTCAGTTTCCGCCCACCAAATCCACACACAAGGCTTTAATCGGCCCAAGGCTATAGTAGAAGACACTTTCCCAAGGTGTCACACAGTGAGATTGAACCTGGAATCATGTGGTTGGGAGGCAAACTTCTTACCATTCCTATTCTGTTCATTCACCAGAAGCAATAAATGATAGTACTCAATACAAATGTTGAGTATTCCTGAATACATTATAACTGAAAGGTTCCAATTGCCAGGAATCAGGGTTGCTTGTTTCTGATCGTCTGCTGGAAAACCAAGCTTGGTTTTCTTTCCAATATTAACTGCCTCATCACTTATCTTTATATAATAATAATAATAATGAAATTATTGTATACAGTGCTCAGGTGCACCACAACTTGGTCAAAAGTGTGTATAAAGCATATGTACAAATGTCTGGAAAGCGAACAGTGTATGAGTCAGATACATGCTTGTGTGTGTATGGAGTGGAGAAAATCAGGTGTAGTGTTGGCAAATTTCAGGAAGTATAAAAATTTTGAAGGATGCAGTGCTCCGACAACTAACAACTAATGCCGACAGTTTGTTCCATGCTTTAGCAACTCTTAGCGTGAAAAAATGTTTCCGAAAGTCATGGGAGCTGTGCTGTTTTCTGACTTTGTAAACGTGTCCACAGGTGTTAGACAGATGGAGTTTGAAAAGGTGCTCAGAGTTATTGTTTGTAAGATGGTTAATAATTTTATGGGTGTCTGCCAAGTCAGCTGCCAGACGTCGGAGTTTCAATGTATCCATGCCCAGGGAAGTAAGGTGTTCAGAATATGGCAAATGCCTGATGGAGGGTATTCTCTTGGTTGCACGTCACTGAATGGCTTATTCTTCCGTTTATATATTTTCTTTATTAGGGAAATTACCTCATACAAAGAAAGAAAGAGAAGACAGTGAATAAACCCTAAAACTATCTTAACATCTTCGTTGGTCCTTATACAGAGCAATGTACAGAAGCCCTGTAGTATATACTTATTGATAGCAGGGCACAGCATACTTAGATTAGTATGGAGCCTTTAAACCCATGAGGTCCCAACCAAAAGCACAATGTGTCCTTGCCTTAACATGACAGTGAATAAAACCTTAAGACAGTCTTAACATCTTTATAGGTCCTTAAGCAGAACAATGCACCAGGATCTAACAGATTTTATTTATTGACAGTGGGGCATAGCATAGATGTGCCCATGTCTTGAGATGGCACTAAATAAACCTCAAGATGATTTTAACACCTTCATTAGCCCTCAAACAAACAATGCATTGAGGCCTTATAGCATATATTGACAGCAAGTCACAGATTATCATAAGATCCCTAGACTCGTGTATCCCTTGAGAAATGACCCAATATGCCCACACCTTGAGAGAGCAGTGAATAAATTCCAGGATTGTCTTAGGACAGTACAGAATAACCCCACCCACCAACCATTTTAACTGCTGAAGAACCCTTTTTGTTTTTCATAAAGGTGCAAACAGGGACGTAAGTACACCAACATCAGTTGTCAAGCGATGATGGTAAACACACACACACACACCACACACACACACATATGTATATGACTGGCTTCTTTTGGTTTCCATCTACCAAATCCACTCACAAGGCTTTGGTCAGCCTGAGGCTATAGTAGAAGGCACTTGCCCAAGGTAGGACTGAACCCAGAACCATGTGGTTGGGAAGCAAGTTTCTTGGAACACACTCATTCCTGTGACTGTAGATTACTTTCTTTGTTTGCAGACCACAGCTTTTCTAGATTGTCAATTAAATATTCATTAACACAGCACTTACAGTTATTAGCATGGTCATTTAACACTCACTTTTCTATGCTCACATGGGTCAACTGGATTTTACTGAAGCTGCCCCTCGTGCCGGTGGCACGTAAAAAGCACCCACTACACTCTCGGAGTGGTTGGCATTAGGAAGGGCACCCAGCCGTAGAAACTCTGCCAGATCAGATTGGAGCCTGGTGCAGCCATCTGGTTCGCCAGACCTCAGTCAAATCGTCCAACCCATGCTCACCGTTTTGCCCCATGTCTTCCTGGGTCTACTCCTTCCACAGGTACCCTTCATAATTAGAACTTGACACTTCTTTATTCAGCTGTGTATCTCCCCACCATCGCTTGAGAACCGATGTTGGTGTGTTTATGTTCACATGACATAGCAGTTCAGCAAAAGAGACCGATAGAATAAGTACTATGTTTACAAAGAATAAGTCCTGGGGTCAGTTTCTTTAACTAAAAAAACTGCTAAGGTAGTGCTCCAGCATGGTCGCAGTCAAAATGACTGAAACAAGTAAAAGAATAAAGGAATATTGCCTTGCTATAAAAAGAAAACTTCTGCAATCATTTGTGCGTGTGTGTTCATAATGCCAAGAGTGTTGGTCATTGCCTCAATGAGGCTCAAAACTCAAAAAGAACTCGCCCACTTTGCCTCCCTGAGGCCCAATATAATTTATATATATTTATGTGTGTGTGTTTGTGTGTGTGTGTATAAGAAAAGAAGTGACAAAGGAATAAATGATTATCTTATGAAGTGCATTAGCTTACTGGCGTTGCTGCTATACAATGCAGTGGACTCGTAGTTGAGTGCCTGAAAAACACTGAAAGCTTCATCAGAGCCTTTAATATGTAATACACTTTATTTGGGAAGATGTTTATATATTGCAATATATTTATATACAAACATGTGTGTACACACACACACAAGTACAGAAATACATACATACACACAGACAGACAGAAAAGTAGATAGACAGATAGGCAGGCTGATAGACAGACAAACTACTTATAAACACTTGAGGATTGCTAAAAAGAAAACCACATGTGTGTAATTTGTAACAGAAAGGAAGAGAGAGAAAGAGAGGGAGAGAGAGAGAGGGAGGAAGAGCAAATGAGAGAGAAGACACACCCACCTTCTGACCCCACATTCACTATAAACAACCAACTACCTCCTCCACCACCACCGCCGCCGCCACTACCACCATCACCACAACAACAACAACAACAACAACCGCTACCATCACCACAATCAATTAACCACAAATACCATAACCACCACCATCACCACCACCACCACCATTACTACCACCACAACCAACCCTCAGTACCACCACCACTACCATCACTGCTACCACCAATTACAACCAACACCCCTCCATCCCCAACCACCATACCAACACAGTCAGAGCCACCACTACCAATTACAACCATCACTACCTCCACCATCGCCCCCATCCCAACGACCATACCAGTACCATCACTACCACCACCACCACCACAACCAACCACTGCCATCAACACCAACACTTCCCCTCTAAGCAACACCACTACCACCATCAATATCAACACCTCCTCTCTCATCAACATCACCAACAACAACAACAACAGCAACTACCACCACCACCACCACCACCACCACCACCACAGCCGCCGCCATCCTCACCATGGTCACCCCCACCACCACCACTAACAATAACAACAACATCACCACCTGTAATAATCCAAACACCCAAACAAACTCCGACACAGAGCTGCCCGGTGAGTCTGTGATGACGTCAGAGCCAGCAGTCACGTGCCGGTCCTGGCGACAAGTAAGTTTTTAAGCGAGTCTTCATGATTGAGCATGTGAAAAGCTTCGTTTCACTGAGTGGCAGCAATAAAAACAAAGAATAAAAGATAAACAAGGAAGGAAGAAAGGAAGGAAGGAAGGAAAACGTACGGTAATAACAGATGGGGGAGGGCTGGTCGGGGGGGGGGGGAGAGACAAAAAATAGGGAAAAAATATCAGCAGCCAGCGGTTTATCACAGCCTCCATAACTGTGATATCAATCTTTCCTATTGTTTAATATTTTGGATCATGTCTTTCTTCATCTCATTTGTGTGTGTGTGTGTATAAATTCTGTGCATATACACACACACACACACACACACACACACACACACACACACACACACATGTACATGTATATGTACATATACCTATCTATCTACAGACATACATATATACCCATACACATATATCTACATATACTTATGTACATATGTATATTATATATGTATGTATGTATGTATGTATGCATGTATGTATGTGTATGTATGTATGTATGTATGTATAGGGTGGAGGAACTCTTGAGAGTCAACGGCCATCCAATAAATGTCTTAAGGCTGTATCATGCGCGGGGACATAGAAATAATCGGACTGAATACCCGATCGCGCGGTTAAACCATTGGGAGTGAAGGACTCCTAGCCTTTGTTTGGGCATCCTTCTAGGAGAAGGAAACTCAGGTAACTGGGATAACTCCGACATAAAACCTGCTGCTCAGTGGTTACCGATGATGTTGACTTTTTTCGGATTATGGCTGCTGTTGCTTAGTGAGTGGGATTGACTCAGTGCACAGCCTTTCCTCACTTTAAAAAAAAATCTTCTTGCACAGGCATTGCACGATAACAACATTGATTAAGCTTCGTGCAATGGCCATACTCGATAACGAGGGGGCAGCCACCATGTATGTATATGTCACAACTCAAGTAATCTGGCTGTACTCGTGAAAAAGCTTCTTAGTTTGTCATTGTACAAACCTTATAGGGTATGTGAGCAAAAAATAAGAATATAAAAACATAAATAAGGGTGAGACCAAAGAGACAATGGTTGAATAAATACAACATCCAAGGGATATCAAATGGAATAAATATTAATTTTCACTACAAAACATATAAAAAAAAGTATTGCAAGGGAGTTTTTCGAGAAGGTTTGACCAAACTATATGGCAAGAAGATCTCAGCTCATTTGGTTATAGAGCAGCTGATTTGATTGGCCAAGCTACATTGTTTTGGCATTTTGGGATTACGGTGACAATGAATTTTTCATAACTGACCTTGCTTTTTATGGAGGTGTGGCAGGTCATGGTCCTGAGCTGAGAAATCTGATCATGCAGGTTCAAAATGCCAAGGGAGCCTCACTGCACTCCTATTGCATTCTGATAACGAGGCCCTGATTTCCTAAAAGATGAGGTTCTCCATATCAGCAGGCAAGTTCAACAGGCATGCATCTACAGAAGCAATACTTGCACATGCTGTCGGTGTTGTATCCTGGGAATGGGACAGGGTGCAAAGCATTGTGGCACAATCATTTTGGGATCACTGATTCAATTATTTGGAATTAGACATTTCAACGTCTTGTTTATTCTCCCCATCTCTCTCTCTCTCCAGCTGACTTTCAATCTTTTTATCTGTATGTGTATATATCCTTGTGTGTGCGTGTGTGTTTGCATCCGTCCAGTGCCTAAAAAGTACTTTAGCTAAAACAGACTGAATGTCCAGTCAGCCAGCCATGCCAAAGAATCCACATCCAAAAAACAGTGCCAAAACAATTATCTTATTACTGGTGGTAAGGATTCATTTGATCCTGAGGATGGGAGTGGAGTTACTATCTGTATGTGTATATATTTCCCTCTTCTAAGCAACCCAACCTTGGTCACTCAAGCTAAGCCAGTTTCTGAGAGGGGCATTTTATTCACCCAACAACACTGGTCAACTCTTTTCAGACAGGCAGTGAGCTGGCAGGACTGTTAGCACACCGGGCAAGATGCTCAGCAGCATTATGTCCATCTTAATGTTCTGAGTTCAAATTCCACCAGGTAATGGGGCCGATGTTGGTGTCATGCAAAAAGCACCTTTCGAGCGTTAGGCCTTATGGAGGCAATGACAGGTGACCAAGACCTTTGGCATTAGGCTGTGCTTGAGAAGAAGACCAAAGCCAAGTGGAATCGTAGTCATGGTAGATACTGGTGTCATGCAACTAGCACCTGTGCCAGGGGCACGTAAAAGCATCCGTTACACTCTGGGAATAGCTGGCGCTAGGAAGGACATCCAGCCATAGAAGACCATGCCAAATCCAAATGGAGTCTGGAGCAGCCCCTCAGCTTACCAGCCCCGGTCAAACTATCTGACCCATGGCAGCACAGACAACAGACGTTAAAGGTGATATAATGAGGAAGAGGGGGATAGCTGTCTTTATCTTCTTACACGAAGTACATAAGTACATGTATTTTGTTGTTGTATTTTGCATGCACATGTGTGTGTGTGTGTGTGTGTGTGTGTGTGTATGGAAGAGGAGTATTGTCAGTTGAGAGGAAAATAGGTGATTATTACCTCACACAGGTAACTCCCGACATCATCAAAAGCAAGCCAGCAAAAAGCGATCACCTACATACACACACACACACACACACACACACACATGCACGCATGCACTCACAACCCAGCCTTGTACCTCAATAATTACAAACAGCCTGAATTTAGATTAATTACTTAAAGAATAAACATAATCTGTACAACACACTTGTTTCTTTATTATGATGCAATAAATCCATTATTTTTATTTTTATTGTAAGGTATGTATGAATTGTTGTGGTTATTGTTGTTGTTGTCGTGCTTGATGATGTGTGGTTGTGATGTAATGGAACAATGTATATTATGAGATAATACACTGGGTCTCTCTCTTCCTCTCTATCTCTCTCCCTCTCCATCTCTCTCTCTCTCTCTCTCTACATATATAAACACACATATATGTACATATATACATATCATCATCATCATCATCATTGCTTAATGTCTGATTTCCATGCTGGCATGGGTTGGACAGTTTGACTAAGGAGTGACAAGCCAGAAGGCTGCACCAAGCTCCAATCTGATCTGGCAAGATTTCTACAGCTGGATGCCCTTCCTAATGCCAACCACTCTGAGAGTGTAGTGGGTGCTTTTTATGTGCCACTGGCACAAGAGCCAATTAAGCGGTACTGGGATTGACCACGCTTGAATGGTGCATTTTACATGCTACCGGCACAGGAGCCAGTCAGGTAGCACTGACAACAACCATGCTCAAATAGTGCTTTTTATGTGCCACTGGCATGGGACCAGCCAGGCGACACTGGCATCAACCACATTCGGATGGTGCATTTTACATACCACCAGCGACGGAGCCATTCTGGTGGGAGTGGCATCGACAATGCTTGAATGGTGCTTCTTATGTCCCACCAACACAGGTGCCAGTCAGGTGGTACTTCACTTGACTCAACAGGTCTTCTTAAGCACAGTTTATTGCCCAATGATTGAAGAGTACTCTTAAATGGGCCGGTTAGGTGACACTAGCATAGGCCACAGTTACAGTTTCACTTGGCTTGCCAGGTCTACTCAAGCAAAGCATATCTCCAAAGGTCTCGGTCACTTGTCATTGCCTCTGTGAGGTCCAACATTCGAAAGTCAAGCTTCACCACCTCATCCCAGGTCTTCCTGGGTCGACGACTTCCTCAGGTTCCCTCCACTGTTAGGGTGTGATACTTTTCCACACAGCTGTCCTCATCCATATGCATCACATGACCATACCAGCACAGTCGTCTCTCTTGCACGCCACATCTGATGCTTCTTATGTCCAACTTTTCTCTCGGGGCGCTTACACTTTGTCGTGTATGCACACTGACATTAAATATCTAGTGGTACACACAAGCTTCATTTCTTGCAAGCTTACGCATGACCTCAGCCATCACAGCCCATGTTTCAGTGCTGTGTAGCATGGCTATTCGCACACATACATCATACAGTCTACCCTTCTTTCTGAGTGAGAAGCTTTTTGTTACCAGCAGAGGTAGGAGCTCTCTGAACTTTGCCCAGGCTCTTCTTATTCTAGCAGCTACAATCTCAGAGCATCCACCCTGCTACTGACTTGGTCACCTAGGTAACAGAAGCTATCAACTACTTCTAGTTTTCCCTCCTAGCATGTGACAGAAGTTGTTCTCTGCACATTTTCAGTATAGAGTACTATATATACATATATATATCATCATCATCATCATCATCATTATCATAATTTAACAACCACTTTTCCATGGGTCACAGGGAGTTTATTGGGACAGATTTTCTATGCCTGGATACCCTTCCTCTCATTAACGCTCACCTCCTGCTTTTAAGTGAGGTAACACTTTCCCCACAGTCAGATATCTTTTACATGGAGGACTGGAATGGAACAACCTCATTTGCATGACAATGATGCTTGTTTACAACCATCATGTTGTCGAGACAAGGACACACACACACACACACAAACACACACACATACTCACACACACACACGTACATGTACACACACACACACACAACACACACACACACATACTCACACACACACACGTACATGTACACACACACACACACAAACACATACACACACACAAACACATACACACATACTCACACACACACATACACACATACACACACAACACATACATACACACACTCACACACGTACACGTACACACACAAACACACACACTCACACACACACACATGTACACACACAAACACATACACACATACACACACAAACACATACACACACACACTCACATACACACTTACACACAAACACACAGATATTTGTGGCAAGTAACAAAAAGCAATACAAATAACCCTAGGCAGTTTGTCCGATGCCCTAACGGTTACCAATCCAGCACCCTAATGATAATGGTTTCCTAATTGTGGCACAAGGCCAGCACTTTTGAGGGAAAAGGATCAATTGATTCCACTGAACCCAACACTTGAGTGGTTCTTCATTTTATCAATTGCAGAAGGATGAAAGGAAAAATTTAGACTCAGAATGTAAAATGCCTTGAGGGGTTTTAGTTGAACAGATCAACCCCAGCCCTTATTTTTGTTTTTAACCCTGGTTCTTATTCTATCAGTTTCTTTTGCTGGATTGCATCCAGCTGTAAAAACCTTGCCAAAACTGATCTCACCTGTGCTTGTGCCTTATAAAAAGCACTAAATCCATTCTCCTGAGTGGTTGGTGTTAGGAAGGGCATCCAACCGTAAAAATCCTGCCAAAACAGTTACAGAAGTCTGGTGCAGGCTTCGGCATGACCGGCTCTTGTGGTACCGTTCCACCCATGCCAGCATGGAAAGCGGACGTTAAACGATGCTTAGCGGTATTTCGTCTGACGTTATGTTCTGAGTTCAAATTCCACCGAGGTAGACTTTGCCTTTCATCCTTTCGTGGTCGATAAATAAAGTACCAGTTTCGCACTGGGGTTGATGTAATCGACTTAATCCGTTTGTCTGTCCTTGTTTGTCCCCTCTATGTTTAGCCCCTTGTGGGTAATAAAGAAATATATGTGTATGTGTGTTTGTGTGTGTGTGTGTATACAAAAGGCTCCTTTCAGTTTCCGTCTACCAAATCTATTCACAAGGCTTTGGTCAGACTTGTATGTTGCAACAATCAGAACAGTATGGAGGCTTTTTAAGGTACTGCTCCCTAAAACTCTTCCCTCCCCCGCACCTCACACACTTATCTGGACCCCACCAACACCACCACCATCGCCACAGCTTCACCCTCTCATACACTCAAGTGGCCCTCAGTCCTCGCCCACATCCACAACCCTCACCACCTCGCCCCCACCTCACAGCCCCCCTCCACCTCTACTTGCCCCCTACATCTTCCTTGTTTGAATAAACCTCTTTGACGGGGTATGCATGACATTCCAAACTATCAGAGGGATATTGATCCATGGCATGTGTGTGTGTATGTACATATATGTGTGTATGTGTGTGTGTGTGTGTGTATGGTGTGTGTCTATGTGTGTGTGCGTGGTGTATATATGTATATGAATGGTTGGGAGCATATATATGCATAGATGTGTGTGTGTGTGTGTTTATGTGTATGTGTGTATGCATATATCAATACATGTATGTCTGTATGTGTAAATGTCGATGTGTGTGTGTGTTTATGTGTATGTATGTATGCATGTATCAATACATGTATGTCTGTATGTGTAGATGTCTACGTGTGTCCACATGTGCATAGGTTCATCTATATTTGCAGGTATGTGTATTGTATATGCATATATCTGTGTGCATATTTGTATATGTGTGTATGTGTGTATAAATGGATGTGTGTGTTTGCGTATATGATTGCATGTATGACAATTTGTATATGCTGTACATGGCTGTATATATGTATCGGCAGGACAAGTGAGACCGTAACCCATGGCCTCTACCTGGGATGTAGCCAGTCCACTTATGCATACCTTTCCTTCTTGGGACACAAAACTCTACTTGTGAAGACCTGTTGAGGCAAGTGAAAATCAGAATCAGAATCGAAATCGATCAACATCAATGGAAATTGTAGCTGTGATACCAGTGCCGGTGGCACGTAAGCGAACCATCCGAACGTGGCCGTTGCCAGCCTTGCCTGGCCCCTGTGCCGGTGGCATGTAAAAAGCACCATCAGACTGTGGCCGTTTGCCAGCCTCGCCTGGCACCTGTGCGGGTGGCATGTAAAAAGCACCCACTACACTCACAGAGTGGTTGGCGTTAGGAAGGGCATCCAGCTGTAGAAACATTGCCAGATCAGACTGGGCCTGGTGCAGCCTTCTGGCTTCCCAGACCCCAGTTGAACCGTCCAACCCATGCTAGCATGGAAAGCGGACGTTAAACGATGATGATGACTGTATATATGTATATATATCATCATCATCATTTCACGTCTGTTATCCATGCTGGCATGGGTTGGAGAGTTTGAATGGGGCTGGCAAGCTGGAAGGCTGCACCAGACTCCAGTCTGATTTGGCATGGTTTTTATGGCTGGATGCCCTTCCTAATGCCAACCACTCCAAGAGTGTAATGGGTGCCTTTACATGCCACTGGCATGGGTGCCATTTGTGTGACACCAGTATCTTCCACGACTTATTTTGTTCAGTTTGATGGGTCTTCTTCTCAAGCACAACATAATGCCAAAGGGCTCAGTTATTACCTGTTGTCTTTTAGACGGAGCAAATGATTTTAGCTCAATAGAGGCGATTCATTGGTTAAAATTCGAAAAACTAAACTACGTTAAACAAACAAATTACAATTTTCTCAAGAAAGCCAAGACAAAAAAATGTTTTATTTTGACACATACTACCAGTATACGAAGTTTTAAAGTGTTTAGTTAACAAGAAATTGTGTTGAAAACTGCCGTTCAAAAGGAAAAGATCTCAGAGCTGGCAAGCCAGAGGACTGGACCAAGATCCAGTGTCTGCTTTGGCACGGTTTCTCCAATTGGATGCCCTTCCTAACACAAACCACATAGTCTAGAACTACATTGAATCGTGTCTGGACGATAAATGTAAGGAATAAATGGACAAATAGATAGAGAGGAGAGAGAGGGGGAGAAAGAAAGGAGAAAGAGAGATGGGGGACAGGCGCACACACACACACACGCGCACAGAGAAAGTGAGAGAGAATGAAAAAGAATAAAAGAGGGGACTAGAGACAGAAACACACACACACAAAAACAGTCAGACACAGACTCAGACACACAGACACACGCACAGTCGATCAGACATGCAGACGGAGAGACACGGAAACAGGCAGGCAGACAGTCGGGCAGACATAGAAAGGCAGAGAGGAAGACAGACTGACCAGGCAGACAGACAAAGAGACAGAAAGACAGAGAAACAAGCAGATAGACGGACAAACAGAAAGACAGAGAGACAGAAAGAAAAACAGTGAGTTCGTCTTGGTAAGTAAATAAATAAATGCTTAAAAGGAAGCGGCAGACGACAGGCGTTTAGTGATGGAATTCACTTTGAAACAGTGAATTACTTCAAAGTAAGCAAAAAAAAGAAAGAGTTAAAAGAAAAAAAAAACACCGTAAAAACTCTTAAGAGATTATACAGGATCGCAGATTAAAACATTATTATTTACCATTAATGCACTAGACAGATTATAAACTGACATTAAGCTATGATTAGCTTGGGTATGCTTAGAAGAGAGAGCGGGAGCGAGAGAGACAGATTTTATGCTTTATTATAGAATCTGTCTCTCTCTTTCTCTGTCTGTCGGTCTCTCTTCTACATATATACGCTAACATAGATATACACTCGCTTCACAGTACACAGGTACGCAACCCTGTAAATACACACATATATATAGGGGACACAGCGCATATACATACACACACACACACGCACACATACATATATATAAAGAGGGAGAGAGAGAGAGAGAGTGAGATACACACACACAGAGACACACACGAAAAAGCTGTTTGAACTCTAACACTTCATATCAAATGTTTACTGTACACAAGATAATGAGTTGTTTTAATTTGTTTCTGGTGTTACAGTGTACATAATAACAATCACACGCACACACACACACACACACCACACACATAAATATAGGATAAAGGTGACACATAGGGACAAGAAAAAAATTTCAAGGAAACACAAAAAATACAATCATATAGATGGACATATACATGTCTAATCCCTTCATCAGCTGTCAACTGAATATCACTACAATTTCAACACCTATGTTTATTCCAGCATAATAAGAAATATAATAAAACAAATTTCTCATTTGTATAACTGTTGTTTACTTTCCCTTCTCATATCATCTTTCTCCTCTGTAGGCTCGTAGGCTGAACCCATCTCATCAAATATCTAGAGAAGAGTATCAGTGTTTGAGACAAATTCAAGATGGCCTTTAGATGTTAGGTCTCAATAGATCAGCTGAGAACACTCAATGTTATTGCTGCAGAAGTAATCTCCGTTCTTTTCTTTATTCTTAGCCCCATATACTCAGCCAGATTGTTGACTGGGACCTGTTACCACAATATCTGCAAGCTGAGGTCTAGTGCATTCAGCAACATCAGCTCACTGCATTTGATACCACATGCTGTAGGGGTGGGATGTTGCCACTGGTTACTAGCTCAGTGGTTGTACAGTGGAGTATTAATACATTAACAACAGCAGTTTTTATGAGGAAGCAACCAGATTTGATGGCTCTTGGTTAAAAATTGTAGCTGGATGACCATCATGAGTGGGGCTGACCTGAGCTAACCAATAGAGGCCTAACATCTAGAAGCTCTCTTGAATTTGTCTCAAATCCTATTACTCCTCTCCACATATCTGATGAGTTGAGTTCATCCTGAAATCTGATGAAACTTTAAGTCATGTGCAGCTAAGTCCATTATTTATTTATGTTGTTATTTTTTACAGTTTCTTTGTTTCGTCAGTATTGTTTCAATGAAATTTGTTACTGACCTTTTTTTCTTTTTTTCAAAGAACAAACTCAGCAGTGAAAATAGTGCATAGTACAATACTGAATTACAAGACAGCAGTTAGTGAGCCACTAACATTACATCTTCAATAAATATATAGAAATTAAACGGCGTAGTAATACATTTTGTTTTCTTAATGTAAAATAAACTGAAAAACAAAGTAGTTCTCCTTACCTTTCAGAATATAGTCCACCACTACAGCTTCCTCTTCCCGGCATGCAATTGCATCCAGTGTCAATGATGTCATAGATTGGGAACACATCAGATCAGGCATTGTAAGACGACAACGACAGCTCTCAGCTGAAATAAGGAGTATCATGGAAATGAGTGAGGCCCCTGGAGATGTTAATAAAAAAATTGCTGTAATAATTTCATTGAACTCTAAGAAAACATCCCAACCATAAGGTTCCAGATTTTGGGTTCAGTTCCAATATATGGCACCTTGGGCAAGTGTTTTCTGCTATAACCCCAAACCAACCAAAGCCTTGTGAGTGGATTTGGTAGATGGAAACTAAAAGAAGCCCATCATATATATCATCATCATTTGACATCAGTTTTCCATGCTGGCATGGGTTGGACAGGGGCATAGCTTATATATATATATATATATATATATATATATAATCAAAATAAGCAACAAGAATATCTTCGGTAATTTGGTACCAATATTCTTGTTGCTTATTTTGATTATAATCACCCCATGGATTCATATGGATAACACCGTACAAAATTCTGGTGCATCTAACTTAAGTACCATATTCATTTGAATCTAAATTCTGCTATATATATATGTATGAGAAAGTGTCGTTCTTTTCCAATCTTCCATGAAAATGTGTCTGGTCACAGGGAAATA
This sequence comes from Octopus sinensis, assembly GCF_006345805.1. NCBI lineage: Eukaryota > Metazoa > Mollusca > Cephalopoda > Octopoda > Octopodidae > Octopus > Octopus sinensis. The sequence goes on along the minus strand of NC_043017.1, from coordinate 10,334,474 downwards.
TTACCTTACTTGAAAAGAGGTAAGGGTTAGTGACAAGAAGGGCATACAGTTGTCAAAAATCAGCCTCAGCGAATTTCGTCTGACCCATGTAACCATGGAAAAGTAGATGTTGAAACAATGATGATGCTGATGATGAAAAATCTTCCAGCATCTCATCGTATGCTGGAGTTCTTATGAATATTTTTACTGCATAAGGTTTTGTGAATTCATGGACATTTCATAAGTATTTTGCTCACCACCACAAGGTCCGGTGTGAATGCAAAGACTAAATCAGTTAAGCTCTGGTCAAGAAGTCTAACAGAGACAGCTCGTTTGATGTAATTAACATTGATTTTTTGGGGGTATATATGTTAGATGTCACTTCAACAGATTTCGGCCTCTACAGAGATGACAGGTTAACTACTTCTAAATATGCATGTAGGCACACTCTAAACATACTAAGGGAAGGCATTATGCATATATTCATACCTTTTCACATAATAATCAGTATTGAAGCAAACTTTACCATTATCTCTTTCTTGGATGTTGTCTTAGATTCAAACGAGAAGTCAGAGCACAGAGAGTCAGAAAAGAAATATCACAAAGAACGCCATTTGGTGCTCTAATGACTCTGCTAATGTGCTACCTAGAGATAGGGAGTAGACTAAATGGTCATGGTTGGAATGCCTTTGATCGTAGATCATAGATGTGGCTTGATCAATACTGACTTGAGGTTAAATATCATCACCAACAATGAGAACAACAACAAGAAGAACAACACCATCCCCAAACCACCAGTACAGACAACACCAACAACCACAGTGATCAGCTCTTATACAACTACCACCTCAACCACAACTACAACAATAACCACAGATCCACAATCACCACCACCAACAACAACAACCAGCATTACCATCACCACTAACAACAACGACAATACCAACAAAATCACCACCACCACCACCAACAACAACAACAATAATCAACAACAGCAGCAATAAGAAAAGCCGCCACAACCACCACCAACAACAATCAACAACATTATCGACAACAACAAAATGACCACCGCAATTACCATCATCACCAC
>NC_043017.1:10325905-10328405 GCF_006345805.1 Octopus sinensis | reverse complement strand
AATGGGGGCACGACCAGGCTGTAAAAGTTATACACTGGAAACTGTGCCAGATATCCCTCTCTCTCTTTCGGAGAGGCACTGAGCAGCTATACGCACACATACACACACGGCAGTAACTTCCACCTACCGAATTCAATCACAAAGCTCCAGTCGGCTCGGGGCTATAGTGGAAGACACCTACCCAAAGTGCCACGCAGTGGAACTGAACCCGAAACCATGTAGCTAGGAAGCAAGCTCCCTAACCACACAGCCATGCCCGCGCCTGGGGATTTGAAACTGGAAACACATGGTACAATCACTGAAAGAGTACTGGAGTCGGAGAAATGTAAGATTTTGTGGGACTTTCCTATTCAAACAGAGAAGAAGTTAGAAAATAAAAGACCAGGCAACAATTATAGATAAGGTAAAGTGAAACTGCTTACTTATCGACCCATCATGCCCATTTGATTCTAGGATTTCTCTTTCTCTTTCTCTTTTATTTGTTTCAGTCATTTGACTGCGGCCATGCTGGAGCACCGCCTTTAATCGAGCAACTCGACCCCGGGACTTATTCTTTGTAAGCCCAGTACTTATTCTATCGGTCTCTTTTGCCGAACTGCTAAGTGACGGGGACATAAACACACCAGCATCGGTTGTCAAGCAATGCTAGGGGGACAAACACAGACACGCAAACATACACACATACATATACATATATATATATATATATATATATATATATATACGACGGGCTTCTTTCAGTTTCCGTCTACCAAATCCACTCACAAGGCTTTGGTCGGCCCGAGGCTATAGTAGAAGACACTTGCCCAAGGTGCCATGCAGTGGGACTGAACCCGGAACCATGTGGTTGGTAAGCAAGCTGCTTACCACACAGCCACTCCTACGTGTGAAGAAAGAGGAAGAAAAACAAAAAAAATACAATCCCTTAAAATTTGAAATAGGAAGAATTTGGAGCATGCGGACAGTAAAGGTTGTGCCTATAATAATTATTGGTGCATTGGGAACAGTAAGCAAAGATATAGATATATGGCTGAAGGAGATTGAAATAGAATGCCCTGTAGAGCTCCTACAGAATATTTGCCTCTTAGGGACATCAAGGATTATCAGAAGGGTTCTAAGCACTTGAAAGACTACTGAAAACTTGTGGATACCTAAGGTTACAGGTAGTAACCTGTTACCCATTTAAGATCTACCAGGAATAAGACCGAACCTGAGCCAAATCAAAATAATGATAGTCTTACCTCATGAAGCCAGACTATTCTCCGAAATGCCTGGTGTTCCATGAATATTGGACGTTCTCCGGGATTGAGATGTGTGTGTATTGTCCCACCAACTTGCACAGGTCATGGCATTAGACAGCATGGACACACCATTATCGATAATCACTGATTCCACCATGGGTTAAATGAGGGGTTCAATAACTATAATAATAATAATAATAATAATAATAATAATAATAATAATAATAATAGTAGTAATAATAATAATAATAATAGTAATAATAATAATAATAATAGTAGTAGTAGTAATAATAATAATAATAATAATAATAATAATAATAATAATAATATAATAATATGATAATAATAATAATAATAATAATAATAATAATAATAATAGCAGCAACAATAAGTAGTAGTAGCAGAAGTAGTAGTAGTAGTAGTAGTAGTAGTAGTAGTAGTAGAGTAGTAGTAGTAGTAGTAGTAGTGGTGGTGGTAGTAGTAGTAGTAGTAGTAGTAGTAATAACAACCACAACAAAAATAATGATTTCAAATTTTGGCAAAAGGCCAGCAATTTCGAGGGAAGGGGCAAATTGATTACATTGAAACCCCCCACCCATCCCGCCCCACCCAGTACTCACTCAACTGGTTCTTATTTTATCGATCCCCCACCCAAAAGGAAGAAAGGCAAAGTCGACCTTGGCAGAATTTGAACTCGGAAAGTAAAGACAGACGAAATGCTGGGGACGCGTTTTGTCTAACATGCTAACAATTCCGCCAGCTTACCACTTTGATGATGATGATGACAATGACGACGACGATGCTGACAATGATGATGATGGTGATGATGAGGAGGAGGAAGAGGATAATGACAACAAAAATGATGATGATGATGGTGATGATATAATGATGATGATAATGATGAAGATGGAACACAACGATGATGACGGCAGCCACAACGACGAGACTGATAGAATAGGTACTAGGCTTACAAAAAATAAGTCCTGAGGTTGATTTGTTCGACTAAAGGTTTGACTAAAGGCCAGCAAATAAATAAAAGAATATATATACACATATATATACATATGTGTGTGTGTGTGTATGAGTGTCCATGGGTATGTGTGCCTTTGTATTTGTGTTTTGTTTGTTCACCACCACTACCACTTGACAACTGGTGATAGTTTGTTTATGTCTGTGTAACTTAGCAGTTCAGCAAAATACACCAATAGAAACAATTATCAAATTTAAAACAAAAATAAGTACCAGAGGAGATTTTCTCA
>NC_043017.1:10300905-10323405 GCF_006345805.1 Octopus sinensis | reverse complement strand
AATTTGATCTTTTAAACTTTGAATGTCTTTTTTATTTTCTTCCTGTAAAAATATGTTGCTAAATAAAAATCTATTGTTTTTGAAAAAAAACCCAAAAAAGCATGACTTATGCTCGTCTGAATATTCTCAATAAGTACGTAACTGCTTGGTTAATATGCAAAAAAAAAAAAAAATCAGAGTAAATTACGGAAGAAACTGGAAGTGAGAACATAAAAACGATGCACAGATTGTACATACAACTTTCTCACGGTCTCTGAACTTATGTCGCCAGAAATATTCATACAATTACGAAGTTAATAAAGCATTATTCGTTCCACATTGTCACCCGAGTTTCTTCTTAGCGAGTATCCAACGCCCTTCGATCGTCTGCGTATGGATGTTCTCAACATTGGATTAGCAAAATTTAAAGAATGGTTCACAGTTGTGCAACTGCATATGTAGCCTAAACTAACACTGAAAAGATCCGCCACATTGGATATCAAACGCACGTCTGACTTTTTCAATGGTGTTCGGCGGCATAGGTTATACAACATTGCAGTTGTAGTGTACCTCAGGTACCGTTTCAGAAGTGCTAATACGATCACTGGAAGATCATATGTAGCTGGGTTCGTGAACTGGCATACCTATACAGTCCAGAAAGATGAACATTTTTCAATGAAATTGTTTTACAAATATGCTTCAAATGGTGCAGAATCTGATTCGGAATTAGTTATCAAAAAAAAAAAAAAAAAAAAAATTCTGAGGGTGCGGAGTGGAATTTCTGAAAATTCATAAAAGTCGATTTTGTTTCCTCATACTTTAATGAAATTTAAAAACGAAGTTTAAATGTGTTTAGTTACGTGGAAATTATTTTTAAAAAATTGCCGTTCAAACCGAAAGGATCCATGAAATTTTCTACAAATACCTTTCATAGATTACGATTATATCGGGATTTAATATATGTGTGTGTGTGTGTGTGTGTGTGTGTAAATTTAATGGCGGTCCTGACAGATACATCCTGAAACATATGACAACTTTTTTCGAAATTAAGTTTCATTTTGTTATGCGCATCAGTATATATGTGTGCGAACCCACAATATTTTATATAAAATACCCATATAATCGTAATATACAGCATCAGAAAGGTATTTATAGAAAATTCCCCACCATGGCCACAGCTCGTGATTGAAACTAGATAAAATAAAATTTAAAAAAAAGAATGTGTATCCCCACCACCACCACCACCACCGACTTTGTTTCCTCATAGTTTCCAGAAAAAAATGGATATCTTTTAATAAAATTTCCTTAAAAATGCTTTAGATGTAGATTCCAATAATATAGGAATTTATTGTGAAAAGGTTTTTTGTGGGTGGGAAGAGGAGTTTCGGAAAATTCACACGATTCGACTTTGTTTCCTCATAACTTTCAGAAAAATGGGTATTTTTAAATGAAAATTTCTACAAATACTTTTCAGAGTATGTAAATTACGATTATATCAGAATTTGATGTGAACAGAAAAGCAGTGAACACGCACACATACATACTGACACACATCACAATTTTTTTCGAAATTTCAAGTATCATTTTGTAGATACCAGTATGTGGGCGTACGAAGCCACCAAATTTAATTCTTCACATTAAATTCCGCTATAATCGCGATCTGCTCACTCTGAAAGGTATTTGTAGAAAATTTCATTAAAAATTATCCTTTTTTCTGAAAGTTATGAGGAAACAAAACAGTCTTGTGTGAATTTTCCGGAACTCCACACCCCAACCTCAGAAAAAAAATTTTCATCACATATTCCGATATAATCAGAATTTACACCATCTGAAGCATATCTGTAGATAATTTCATTTACAAAATAACCATTTTTTACTCTAGAAGTTATGAGGACACAAAGTCGGTGGGGGGAGGCGCACACGCGTAGGAATGTCAAAGAAAATATCCATTTTTTTTTTCAAGTAATGAGGAAATAAAGCCGAATCCGAAACTACTCTCGAGAGAAATTCTTTCACAACAAATTTCGATATAATCGGAGTCTACATCGTCTGAAGCATATTTGTAGAACATTTCATTTTAATTACGGAGATATACTTGCATAGCGAGTGACTTGATCTGATATCGTGTGCTGGAACGAAAACAATTGCGGCGTGGAAGGTGTTTATAAGCCATTTAGGAAACACACAAAAACCGTTAGATTCACTTCAACATTTAAATTTAATTTGTCAAAATATTTTCGTCGCCTTGAGAGGGTTCTTGTGTGTTTCTTAAATGGCTTATAAACACCTTCCACGCTGCAATTGATTTCATTTTAAGTTTTGAGGAACGAACGTCAGTGGGGAAGCATCCTTGTGTAGGTTTGTTCAAGTATTTATGAAAATATGGGGTTTCACTGTAGTCACTTCCGGCGCAATTCATTTTTTATGACACTAAACTACAAGTAAACCTCGCACTAACCTTCTTTATGTTTTTCGTAACACGCACAACGACACATTGTTGCTCATTATAATTATAAATTCTCAAGTCTCATACCATGTCTAATTATGATGTAATTTCTGCCGGCCTCGTGTGGTCATCCATATTGTTATTCGATGACGGACTGATAACGGACAACTTGAAACTCTTCCTGAATTGAATGTCACATTATTTTGAGTTTGTATGTATGGAAGTAACTTCTGTTACGTGTTTTTAAATATCTTCTGGACCTGGCACTGTATTTCGTATTTTAGTATCGTCAGATTAGTTTAATAAACATGGGCATAATGTATAAAGGAAGAGAGAAGAGGGAGGAGGGAAAGAGAGATAGAAGCGAAAAGAAAGGAGTAAGAGGGAGAGAGAAAGAAGGGAAGAGAGAGAGAGAGGTGGAAGGGACAAGTTGAGCAGGAATGAGAAGCGAATGTATGAAGGTGAAAATAGTCAATTTTTTGTAATTACATTGACCCAAGTATTTGACTGATTACATTAATTTATCGACCGCAGAAGGATGATGGGCGATGTTGACCACAACGACTTATGAACCTGGGACATAAAGGGCCAGAACAAATGCTGCTGAGCATTTTGTCCGGCGAGCCACGGTTCTGCCAGCTCGCCGCCCCCTTAATTCTTTCTACTATAAGCACAATCGGTTAGGGGGCCACTCGATTATATCGACACCTCCAGTGCTCGGCTAGTACTTTATTTTATCGACTCCGAAAGGATGAAAGGCCAAGACGACTTCGGTGGAATTTGAACTCAGAACGTTAAGCCTGACGAGACACCGCTAAGCGTTTTGTCTAGCGCGCTAACGATTCTGCCAGCTCTCTTTGGGTGGTGAATGTCTTCCACAATAGTTCACATCCAAGTACGAAAGCTTATGGTTTGCGGAAAGATCCTGGGAGACCCCTGAGAACAGGTTGCTGACCGCTCTCACAGAATCAACCAGAGCAAGTAAAACTGAGAGCTCCGAGAAGTAAATAATAATAATAATAATAATAATAATAATAATAATAATAATAATAATAATAATAAACATTGTCGATGTGAGAACTATTACTACCCATGTATTTTAATTTAACTTTATTTCTATCAAAAAAAAAAAAAAAGGAACGAACTAGTGAGTTTAGTTTAATGGCCTACCAATGTATACTATGAGTTTCTTTGCCCTAGGAGTTGGGAAGACATTCGGCAAGAAATGGAAGGAAATTTGAAAGAAGAAGAAAAACTGATAATAATAATAATAATAATAATAATAATAATAATAATAATAATAATGATGATGATGATGATGATGATGATGACAATAATAATAATAATAATAATAATAATAATAATAATAATAATAATAATAATAATAATAATAATAATAATAATAATAATAATAATAATAATAATAATATTTACATTATTTACATTTGACGCATATTTGACCTTATCTTGTTGTTAACAATGTTTCGGCTGATACACCCTCCAGCCTTCATCAGGTTTTTTGGGGAAATTTCAAACCTGGGTTCTCATTCCTAAGGTATTTTTCTATGTTGTTGTTATTATTATTATTATTCAGGTCACCGCCTGGAATCGGAGATTCCGAGTTCGATTCCAGGTAGTGACCGGAATAATAATAATAATAATAATAATAATAAAATAATAATAATAATAATAATAATAATAATAATAATAGTCTCAAATTTTGGCATAAAGCCAGCAATTTTTTAAGGAGGAGAATAAAGCCGATTACATGGACCCCAGAGTTGAACTGGTATTGAACAACTCCGATGGGGATGGAAGATAAAATCGACTTTGGTGGAATCAACAATGTTTTCCTTTGGATTATGCAGAATGTGTGTCTTTTTAATTTTCTTAAACGTTCCATGCCATCTACATCGGTATTTGGAGCATTCTAGATGTTTATAGTCTATTTCAGGTCGAGACTGGGTACTCTGGAGGTATGGGATCAAACCTCACTCCAACTATCTTAATCCGTCGGTCTAGCGTCCTTATATCGCTGTCCGACGGCCATAGACGTACCTGTCCAGGTGCCAAGCTGCAAACATAGCGACTTTTCCGGATGAGTTTCTGCTTGTGTCACAGCCAGGTATTCCGTCAGGACACTACCAAACGCCCCTGCTTTCAATTATGTCTGACACCACCATAAAAGTGACATTATCTGCAAAGGTCGACACGGCTTTCTGATGTCCTAGTTCCAGCGGGAAGTTCCTTAACGGTTTTGTTTCTGCTTGGGAATCGAGTAGCGCGGCCCTTGTCCTGCTTTGTGAACAGACCGAATCAGTGACGTAGCTAGAATGTGTGGTGATAAGGAAGCACTCCGTCGGTTACGACGATGAGGGTTCCGGTTGATCCGAATCAACGGAACAGCCTGCTCGTGAAATTAACGTGTAAGTGGCTGAGCACTCCACAGACACGTGTACCCTTAACGTAGTTCTCAGGGATATTCAGCGTGACACAGAGAGTGACAAGGCCGGCCCTTTGAAATACAGGTACAACAGAAACAGGAAGTAAGAGTGAGAGAAAGTTGTAGTGAAAGAGTACAGCAGGGATCACCACCATCCCCTGCCAGAGTCTCGTGGAGCTTTTAGGTGTTTTCGCTCAATAAACATTCACAACGCCCGGTCTAGGAATCGAAACCACGATCCTACGACCGCGAGTCCGCTGCCCTAACCACTGGGCCATTGCGCCTCCACTTTTGTGTGGTGAATACCGCCCACGGCAGCCCTTGAATTTTCGTCTCATCCCTCATCGAGTCCCAACTCTCTACAAGCTTATACAGTAAACCTGTAAGTGCTACCCTCATAAAAGCGCTACTTGGGCGTACTGCACCCCTCGTCAACGCAATTCCTTAGCTACATTACTGGACAGATTTGTAGCTTTGATACCACGTCGCTACTCAACCCCTTAATCCTATCGAACGCATTTCATCCCTTTCTGCTTTAGAGCTCGTTCTGCCCTAACTCTGACAAGGCAACGTTCACGTGTCGCCTTGAAGAAAATAGTAGAAGGCAATATTCACCGCGTGCAGGTCAATCGCAACACCTTTCCTAATCGCCTATTCTAATTTGACACACTAGATCACCCATCAATTATTTTCTTTATGACAAAATTTTTTTTTGCTGATCTCATCGATTCTATTCTAATCGCATTCTCCAGGGCGCCCCACCATAGGTCATTGACATCGTTCTCGTCAACTACCGACTAAATTTTCTAATTCGGTCACTGAAAGCTTTGCCTGACGCGACCGACATGTTCACTTAGCTTCCTGTGACCGACAAAGCGGGTTGGGTCCAGGATTTTTGTTGGGGATGTTGTCCAGAAGTTTCGAAAAATCGCAATTCGTAACAAATGGATACGTTTTTATGTATTCTAACTTTGTCGTAGCAGACAACGTGCATATGAAACAGTGATGCTGTGAGACTAGTGGAAATAAACCTTGGTCCCGATTTTTTTCGTGTCGGCTCGGCTAGAAAGGGTGTCGCCCGGGCAACTAGGGCAACATCGCTGCATCCGCTACTGAGATCTTCTCGGCTGTTTCGAAGGTTCCTTAAAAATTCCCTCTTCACCTCTTCTGTCTTCTTTATTCGACAACAAGACGGAATCGTTCCTTGATGTTTTTTTTTTTGTAGGCACAGGCATGGCCGTCTGGTCAAGAAGCTCGCTTGGTAACCACGTGGTTTCGGGTTCAGTCCCACCGTGCAGCACCTTGGTTAAGTTTCTTCTGCTATAACCCAGGATTGACCAATCACTTGCGAGTGAATTTCGTCGATGGAAACTGTGTGGAAGATCGTCGTATAAGTGTGTGTGTGTGTGTGTGTGTGTGTTCCTTGTGTTTGCCCCACACCACCGCTGAACTGGTGTTAGTTTGTTTACGTTCTCAAAACTTAGCGGTTCGGCAAAAGAGAACGACAGCATATGTACCAGATTTAAAATATACGAAGGGGTGCTGAGATAGATATCGTGAAAGGGCTTCCGCGTTCTTTTACAGGGCTTAGAAAAACTGAAGGACCGTTGCAGTAAGTCGAATAAAAACATAATTAACGGATCCACCTGCATTTCCTTTTACCCAGAGCCAGGAACTTTTCAGCACCCGGTTGTCAAGCAATAGGTGACTCACACACGCGCTCACACACACACACATATATACTACATATTACGAAACAGCTGTCAACTAACAGAATGAACATTTATTCTCTCATGTCACTCTGCTTATCTGCTCAATTTTTAGACATACTCTCCACCATAGTAATTCCTGGACTTTCAGAACGACGGAGAGGTTACACCCTAGCCTTAACTAGCGTCTTTCTTGATAAATAGATACAGGGCGGGGAACTTTCCCTGTAAGCTGTGACTAACTCTTTGGGATCTTTTCGGTTTGAACGGCAGTTTTTTCTAGCGGTGTCATATGAAATTGTCACCCATAATTATGACCCTAGTATCGATCTATTGCATTTCAATCTGTTTTAGAGTTTGGGGTGGGGGAAGGGTATCTTTTTTTCTTCAGAAATGTAAATAAACCCAATCTGTTTCTTAAACGAGGGACATATTCATACGGCACAGAATGTTTTCACCTCAATAGACGTCATTGATTGGTTGAAATTGCAGAAATTGAAGAAAAACAACAACAAATATCTTACATACCATAGAATTTTCTCAATAAAGCCAAGATAAAAAGACCTTTTATAAACACATTCTACCAGTATACGAAGTTTAAAAGTGTTTAGTTACGTGGAACTTATTTTAAAAAACTGCTGTTCAAACCGAAAAGATCCACTCTTTGAATCCCTTCGCTTGCGCAGGAAGAGAAACATCATCTTCCACCCAAAATATTTTGTCCGAGCGGCGTTAATTTCGGCGCGAAAACTAAAATCGGATACTTTTTGAATGCATCCCGTGCATATACACATACATGTGTTTGTTTGTTTGTTTGTGTGTGTGTGTGTGTGTGTTGATGCAAACAGGAAAAAATAGAACTAAAAAATAGGAGCATGTGTATTTTTATTAATATTTGGCAGAAGTTTATTCACTGCACCTTGTATGATTGTATATATGTATGTATGTATGTATGTATGTATGTATGTATGTATGTATGTATGTATGTATGTATGTATGTATGTATGTTGTATGTATGTATGTATGTATGTATGTATGTATGTGTGTGTGTATGTATGTATGTATGTATGTATGTATGTATGTATGTATGTATGTATGTATGTATGTAATCAGCCGAAATTGCGAGGATGATCCGGTTCTTGACTGAAGATTAGAGGCTTCGAATGACCCGTCCGTTTTTTGTGTCGTCTATTTGAGTGTTTTGCGTTCTTGTCCCATTTTGTATTTTTATATATATTTCTTATACATATATATATGTATGTATATATGTATGTATGTATGTATGTATGTATGTATGTATGTATGTATGTATGTATGTATGTATGTATGTAAGTATGTATGTATGTATATGTATGTAAGTATGTATGTATGTAGTATGTATGTATGATGTATGTATGTATGTATGTATGTATGTATGTATGTATGTGTATGTATGTATGTTGTATGTATGTATGTATGTATGTATGTATATGTGTGTGTATGTATGTATGTATGTATGTATGTATGTATGTATGTATGTATGTATGTATGTAATCAGCCGAAATTGCGAGGATGATCCGGTTCTTGACTGAAGATTAGAGGCTTCGAATGACCCGTCCGTTTTTTGTGTCGTCTATTTGAGTGTTTTGCGTTCTTGTCCCATTTTGTATTTTATATATATTTCTTATACATATATATTATATATGTATATATATATATATATATATATATATATATATATATATATGGTGTGTGTGTGTGTATGTATGTATGTATGTAGGTATGTATGTATGTATGTATGTATGTATGTAAGTATGTATGTATGTATGTATGTATGTATGTATGTATGTATGTATGTACGTGTGTGTGTGTATGTGTGTGTGTTTGTATGTATGTATATGTGTATATATATATATCATCATTGTTATATATACGTATACATATATATTATATATGTATATATACCTCTGTGTATGTGGGTGTGTATGTGTACACACATACCTACATATGTGTGTGTGTGTATGTGTGTAATCTGATTACGAGAATGGCTTCATGGTTGGAATGTTTTTAATACTATCAAATAGATCAACAGATACATACTTAACGTGTATAGAAATATATTGTGTGGTGGATTCACAGACAGAAAAACACACACACGAGTATGTGTGTGTAAGTTATGTAAACTTTTATTATTATTATTATGTACGTTTGTATGAAAGAATGAAAAGAAGAATGAAAGACGGAATAAATGAATAGATGGCAATCTCTCGTCTCTAGTAGACCTTTCCGTCGATTTCCGTAAAAATTTTTTTTTTTTTTACATATGGGCTTGCGGGAACTTTTGAATTAATGAGAGCGAAGGACACTAAGAGAAAGCGATTGTATGACGAGGGAAGTTCTTTTGAAGTTACCGTGCATTGATGTACATGTGTGTGTGTGTTTGATGGGGTGTGGGAGACAGACAGTATGTTGTGTAAGTGAAGTGCTTCTGTTAGTGTGTGTGAAGAGACAGAGTAATGTGTGAAAGAAAGAGATAACTGAAATTTTTTACTCGGTGTATGTGTATATGTATGTATATTACTTGAAAAGTTCCCGCAAGACCATATGTAAAAGAAAAAAATTTTTACGGAAATCGACGGAAAGGTCTACTAGAGACGAAAGATCGCCGAATAGATAATTGAATAAATAAAAGATTGATTGAATGAATACACAAACGAAGGAAAGAATGATTGGATAAGGTGAAAGAGAGATTAAATGAATAAATGAACGAATGAAACAAACGGAAGAACGAACGAATTGAACCCGTAATCCGCGCATGGATGCGCATTGTTGGACATTCCGGCATAGGCGCAGGAGTGGCTGTGTGGTAAGTAGCTTGCTTACCAACCACATGGTTCCGGGTTCAGTCCCACTGCATGGCACCTTGGGCAAGTGTCTTCTGCTATAGCCCCGGGCCGACCAAAGCCTTGTGAATGGATTTGGTAGACGGAAACTGAAAGAAGCCTGTCGTATATATGTATATATATATATATATAATATATATATATATATATATATGGTGTGTGTGTGTGTGTGTGTGTGTGTGTGTGTATATGTTTGTGTGTCTGTGTTTGTCCCCCCAACATCGCTTGACAACCGATGCTGGTGTGTTTACGTCCCCGTAACTTAGCAGTTCGGCAAAAGAGACCGATAGAATAAGTACTGGGCTTACAAAAGAATAAGTCCCGGGGTCGATTTGCTCGACTAAAGGCGGTGCTCCAGCATGGCCCCGGTCAAATGACTGAAACAAGTAAAAGAGTAAAGAGAAAAGAGTATACCTGCAGAAGTGTGCCCCCACCCCCACACGATTTTGTTTCTTCATAACTTCCAGAAAAATGTTTAACTTTTAATGAAATTTTCTAGTAATACGTTTCAGATGTTATAGATTCCGATTACATCGGAATTTGTTATAAAAATTTTTTTCCGAGGGTGAGGAGAGGAGTTTCGGAAAATTCCCACGATTCGGTTTAGTCCCCCATAACTTTCGGGAAAATGCATATCTTTTTTATGAAATTTTCTATAACAAATACCTTTCAGAGTGTGTAAAATACGATTATATTGGAATTTAATATGAAAAAATAATTTGTGGGCCTGCACATACTGACACACAACACAATTTTATTTGTGAAAGATATTTTCTGAGTTTGGGAAGAGGAGTTTCGGACAATTCACGCGATTCGGTGAATCGCCCGGCGTTGCTCGGGTTTGTTTCGATCCTTTAGAATTGGAATTTTTGAAAAGTAAAAATTTTGCATTATGTAGTTTGTTATTCTCTTTAAGTGAACATTTTTCTGGTTGAAGTACACCGAAAAATGGCGACACAGCAGTCAAAAAATCGTTAAAAATAGGGATCTTCATAGAAAAAAACGCACCTAATTGATGTAAATAATTTTTGGTGTTAACATGGTCCAATTTGAATTTTTTCTACTACGGAATGAAGAGCAAGCCTTCTTCTATCATACTCTCAATTTTGGTCAACTTGCGCCGCAGAGTCTAGGAGGAGATAGTGTTAGTTGAAGGCTACCAAACCTGCCATACACAGACAATTTCAGCTTTATATATAGAGAGATTTCAAGTTTCATTTTGTAGATATACATGTGATGTGTGTCAGTAAATAATGCGTGCGAGAGTCAACAAGGTTTTTTTGTTTTTCATATTAAATTCCGATGCAATCGTAATGTTCACCCCTGAAAGATATTTGTAGAAAATTTCATAAAAAAAATATCCATTTTTCCGAAAGTTATGAGGGACAAAACCGAATCGTGTGAATTTTCCGAAACTCCTCTTCCCAAACTCGGAAAATATCTTTCACAACGAATTCCGTTATAATCGATATCTACACCATCTGAAGAGTATTCGTACGAAAATTTCATTAAAAAATATCTTTTTTTCTGGAAGTTATGAGGAAATAAATTCCGGGAGGGTGGGGGGTCACACTTGTGTAGGTTTGTCGACATTCATTTTGTTGTAGAGTTGCAGTTAGCCACCGATGTTTATTCAAAGCAAAGGATAAGCTTCCTTCAGTCATTGGACTGCGACACCGTTTCTGAAGCGGGGTTTAGGGGGTTGACAGATACAAGCGCAAAGTCCCCACCCTACACACATCTATTATAGGCACAAGGCCTGAAATTTTGGGGCAGGGCTAGTCGATTACATCGACTCCAGTGCTCAAATGGTATTTATTTTAATGATCCTGGAAAGATGGAAGAGAAAGTCGACCTCGACAACATTCGAACTCAACAAAAAGCGAGACGAAAAGCCGATAAGTATTTTGGCCGTTGTGCTAACGATTCTGCCGGCTCGCGACCCCTGTCTATCTGTCTGTCTATCTATCTATCTATCTATCTATCTATCTATCTATCTATCTATCTATCTATCTATCTATCTATCTATCTATCTATCTATCCATTTGTTTGTGTGTGTCTCTATTATGAAAATACTGACCGATAGAGTAAATACAAAGAAGAGACCGATAAATTAAGTATCAGGATTAAAAGCAAGTCCTGGGATCGATTTGTTCGACTAAACTTTTCAAGGTTGTACCCCAGCATGGCCGCGGACAAATTGTTTGAAACATGTAAAAGAATAAAAGAAGATATAATTAAGAATGTTATGAGGAAACAAATTTATGCGAGACACTAAGTTGTAGCCATTGCAAAACATGTACCAGGACAAAATACACCAGAGATCGATAAAACTGACTAAACTCCGTGAAGACGGCAAGACAGAAAAGTCCATTAAAAAAATAGAGATGAACCTCATTATCTAACTGGTACTAATCCTAGATTACATAAACATTATCGCTTTAATTAAACCTCAGAAAAATTTCCGATTTCATTCGGTTTACTGTTTATCTTAGCCATCAATGAATGTCGTCTGTCACAAGTCAGGAATGTCTACGATACATATATATACATATAATTTGTCTATCACTCTATCGGTATTTCATTTTTCTGTGGTGACATTCTTGGAAACGTTCTGCTGGTCAATTACTTTCACGTAGAACTTTGTAGAAAATTCCTCAACATTCCTTAACGCAATTTTGCTTTTCAAAACTAATCTTGATTCATCCGTTTCTCTGATGATAACCGAGTTTTTTTTTCTTGTTATTTTGCTTTTAGTTTTTTTCCTTGTTTCTTTTTTTTTCCATTTGCAAGATTGCATATGGAATTCCTTATGTTACGGAAAGAATGTGTGTGTGTGTTTTTTATAGATATGTGTGCGTGCGTATATACAGCATGTGTATATATATATATTTATACATATATAAATATATATGCTCATCTATCTATCTATCTATCTTATCTTCTATCTATCTATCTATCTATCTATCATATCTATCTCTATCTATCTATCTATCTATCTATCTATCAATCAATCATCATCAATCAATCTATCTATCTATCTATCATCAATCAATCAATCAATCATCTATCTATCATCTATCTATCTATCTATTCTATCTATCTATCAATCAATCAATCAATCAATCTATATATATCAATCAATCTCAATCTCATCTATCTCTATCAATCAATCAATCAATCAATCAATTATCTATCTATCTATCTATCAATCAATCAATCAATAATCTATCTAATCTATCTATCTATCTATCAATCAATCATCAATCAATCTATCTATCTATCTATCAATCAATCAATCAATCAATCAATCTATCTATCTATCTATCTATCTGCATATACATAAATACCAGGTATAGCCCTATTGCGTGGTATCTTCTACGCTGACCAAAGATTTGGAGTTTATTTGATAAACAGAAAAACTGGAAAAAAGTCTGTGTGTGTGTGTGTGTATGCATATGTGTACATGTGTACTGGGTTTTGTGTTTGTGTGTATCCACACCCCGCCCTCCACACACACACACACCGTTTGACAACCGGTGCTGGTTTGCTTGCATTTCCGTAACTTGGCGGTTCGGCAAACGTATCTGATTGAATAAATACCAAAGTTCAGAAAAAGAAAAAAAAAGTAGTGGGGTCATTTCTTTTACTAAACCCTAGCCTCAGTTAAACATCCCACAGAATTTGGCATTCGAAAACAACGTTGACTGTAATTGTAAGGATTGCAGACGATATATTGCTGGAAGGGCGGGAAACCCTTAATGGTAAAAATATTAAACTACAGAAGTTGATAGATGTCGCATCATTGTGACAAATAAAACAAATAACCACAATTAATTAAAGCAAATATTTTTAAAACAGAAAATGAATTAGAATTAATTAATTAATTATTAATAGGAATAATGGTTTCTTAGTATAGCCATTATCCCTTGAAATTTTGTGTCGGACATACAGTTGGCATACATTTTCTGGATCCTGGTATTTATTTTATCGTACGGGAAACGAGAAGTGGCAAAATTAGATCCAACGTAGTTTGAACACAGAACATAAAGGTTGACACAAACCAGAGTTTCTCAACCATTTTTTAACCTACGGACCCCCTTTGATTCCTGTTTCACTCGGATAGACCCCTTTGATTTGACCCTCCTGACCATTCGATGTTCAAAAGATCCAATAATATTTTTGATAATTAGATATTATTGTTATTGTTAGTTCCTTCTCGAGACATGTCTGGCTCATAAGGGCCGGTTCCCGGTTTCATTGGCGTATAGTTTTCCCGCATGGACGGGACACTGATCCATCGCAGGTGAGATGCCGGAGGAGAGAGTGAGAGAAAGTTGTGACGAAAGAGTCAGCAGAAGTTCGTTGTTACCTTCTGCCAGTGCCGCGTGGGGCTTAGGTGTTTCGCTCATAAACACACACATCGCCCAGTTTGAGATTCGAACCTGCAATCCCTCGACCGCGAGTCCGCTGCTCTAACCACTAGGCCATGTGCATCCACAAATATTATTAGTAATTGTATTTTTTTAAAAAATCAAAATATTTTGTGTAGTGTAGAAGTATAACGAATTTATTGCACGTAAACTTTAGTTACAAAATCGTATGTGGACCCCCAAGGGTCACATGGACCCCGGTGGGGAACCACTGGCATGAAGAAATACTACAAAGTATTTGTTTGTTTTATCTTTTGTCCGTCCACCGATTTCTTGCACAGACACAAGGCTAGAAAATTAATGAGAATTACGCGTGTACATACTCTTTTACTTGTTTCAGTTATTTGACTGCGGCCATGCTGGAGCACCGCCTTTAATCGAGCAACCCGACCCCGGGACTTATTCTTTTGTAAGCCCAGTACTTATTCTATCGGTCTCTTTTGCCGAACCGCTAAGTAACGGGGAATAAACACACCGGCATCGGTTGTCAAGCAATGCTAGGGGGACAAGCACAGACAAACACACACACGCATATTATATATATAGATATATATATATATATATATATATATATAGATAAGATAGAGATATATAGATATTATTTAGAGAAAAAAATTAAAAATTAATAATTCATTAATTAATTAATTAATTAATAAAATAATATATAAATATAAAAATATACATACATACATATATATATATATTGTATATATATATATTTAAAATTATAAGTTAAATTCTTTAAATAATTTTTCACTTTTTAAACTTTTATATTTTTGAATTAATTTTATGTATTGGCTTATGTTTTCACTGTTTTTTGCCTAATAGTGGTTTTATCTCTAATTTAATATAATATAATATATTTATACTATAAAATTGGATTAATCCTAAATCTAAATTTTTCCCTGTAAGTTTGGATTATTCCCTAATATTATTATTATTATTATTATTATTATTATTATTATTATTATATATAATATATATAATATATATATATATATATATATATATATATATATATATTATATATATATTATATATATATATATATACATATATGCGACAGGCTTCTTTCAGTTTCCGTCTACCAATTCCACTCACAAGGCATTGGTCGACCCCGAGGCTATAGTAGAAGACACTTGCCCAAGGTGCCACGTAGTGGGACTGAACCCGGAACCATGTGGTTGGTAAACAAGCTACTTACCACACAGCCACTCCTGCGCCGATGTGTATCAAATTCAGTATTTGACACTTTTTTTTTAATCAGTCTCCATCCGTGATTGTTGAAAGATGAAGTCATGCCCGACGAAATTTTAAGATCAGAAGTCAGAACGTAAAAGAAACTCAACTAAAATCATCACCCAGTATGCTGTAGACATCAAAAAAGAGGCTAATATCATAACTTGTGCAGGACGGCGAGCTGCGGTGTCGTTATCGCGCCAGGTTAAATACTTAGCGGCATTTCGTCCGTCTTTACGTTCTGAGTTCAAATACCGCCGAGGTCGACTTTTACCTTTCATCCTTTCAGGGTTGATAAAGTAAGTACCAGTTGAGCACTGGGGTCGATGTAAGCGATTCACCCTCTCCCAGAAATTACTGGTCAAAATTTGAAACCAATATCATAACTTGCAATGCACCGCTCTAAATATATATGTATACAAAAACACACACACACACACACACACACATATATATATATAATATATATATATATATATATATATACATATATATATATAACAATTTTTTTCTTACTATTATCCTGTATAATTATGTTTAAATTTATACATATATTTTTTCCTCTTTGTGATCCCAACTTCATTAAAGATTCACCCCCTTCCACTCCTTTCCCCTTTCTCTCAACATCCAACCCCTTCATTCTTTATCGAGTGAAAAAACGGTATGGACGTTTTGTTTTGGTGTCTCGCAATGCCATATACGCCTATGAGGATTTACCTTCCCAATGAAACTTGTTTTTTTCCCAAACTTTTTCTCAAACCTGCTATAATGTGATACATGTCTTTGGTGTGGTAATTGTACGCGGCTGAAAAAGGCTTTTGATCTACCTGTTATATCAATTATGCATTGATATAAATTGTTCAATAAAGCCAGAAACATATGTACCGCAAAATCCTTTGCGTCCTGTTTTTCTTTTGATACACACACACACACACATATATATAGTATAAATAATCATTTCTGCTGGAGGCACAAAGCCTCAGATTTGAGGGGGAGGGAACTAGTTGATTACATCGACCCAAGTATTTCACAGGTACTTAATTTATCGACCCCGAAAAGAAGAAAAAAGTGAAGTCGACCTCAGCGGAATTTGAACTCAGAACATAGCGACGGAAGAGTTAGAGATAGTGTAGGAGAGTTCGAGCGTAGGATGGAAGGATTGGACCAAGGAGAGGAAGGAGTGCAGCTGTTCGCGGGAGAGTGAGGTCGCGCCGATATGTGTATAAAGGCGGCGAGCTGGCAGAACCGTTAGCACGCCGGGCGAAATGCGTAGCCGTACTTCGTCCGCCGCTACGTTCTGAGTTCAAATTCCGCCGAGGTCGACTTTGCCTTTCATCCTTTCGGGGTCGATAAATTAAGTACCAGTTATGCACCGGGGATCGATGTAATCGAATTAATCCGTCTGTCTGTCCTCTCTGTGTTTAGCCCCTCGTGGGTAGTAAAGAAATAGATATGTGTATGTGTATACACATACACATATAGGCGCAGGAGTGACTGTGTGGTAAGTAGCTTGCTTACCAACCACATGGTTCCGGGTTCAGTCCGACTGCGTGGCATCTTGGGCAAGTGTCTTTACTATAGCCCCGGGCCGACCAATGCCTTGTGAGTGGATTTGGTAGACGGAAACTGAAAAAAGCCTGTCGTATCTATGTATATGAATATATATATATATATATGTATATATATATATATATAATGTATGTGTGTATATGTTTGTGGTCTGTGTTTGTCTCCCTAGCATTGCTTGACAACCGATGCTGTGTGTTATGTCCCCGTCACTTAGCGGTCGGCAAAAGAGACCGATAGAATAAGTACTCGGCTTACAAAAGAATAAGTCCCTGGGTCGATCTGCTCGACTAAAGGCGGTGCTCCAGCATGGCCGCAGTCAAATGACTGAAACAAGTAAAAAAGAAAAAAAAAGAAAGAAATACACATATCTGTGTTTGTATGTGTGTGTGGGGGGGGGGGATCATGCCTGTTTTTTTTCCCAGACTTTTACCTAGTCCTTGTTCCACATGCCCTGAGTAATAAATTATAAAGGTTTCATTTCGTAAGCCCCAAATTACAATTGGGAATTTGTATCATTTTAGGATGCACGGACGCCAGGGAAGTATGTCCTCCTGAGTATAACCACTGATGCACAGGGGAGGAAACTGGGTTAAGTTACGACGGGTCTGTGGAGTACTCAGCCACATGTGGTGTCAATTTAGAAATAGATTATTTAGCTGATCGATCACCAAATGAATCTTCATCGTCCAACGACGAGGTTCACGACCGCTCTATGTGTGTATGTGTGAGTGTGTGTGTGCGTGTGCGTGTGTGTATGTGTGTGTGTGTGTATGTGTGTGTGTATGTATGTGTCTTGTGTGTGTGTGTGTGTGTGTATGTGTGTGTGTGTATGTATGTGTCTTGTGTGTGTGTGTGTGTATGTGTCTTGTGTGTGTGTATGTGTCTTGTGTGTGTGTGTGTGTGTGTGTGTGTATGTGTGGTCTTGTGTGTGTGTGTGTGTGTATGTGTGTGTGTGTGGTGTGTATGTGTGTGTGTGCCATTTCTCACCGTGTTCTGTTTTATGCTTCTGTGTACATTAGGTGGGGTGGTGGGAGAGGTGGCAAACATGCCTCCCCTCTCTCTCTCTCTCTCCCTTTTTCTTTCTGTTCTCTTTCTCCCTTTCTGTTTCACTTTCTCCCGTCTTTCCCTCCCTCTCCCTCTCTTCGTCTCTCTCTCTCTCTTTCCCCCTCTCTCTGTATCTTTTTCTCCTCTCTCCCTTCCTTCCTTCCTCTATCTTTGAATGGTTGTGCGAGTTTGTGTATCCGTGTGGGTACGTGTCCGACGGTGCGCACGTGTATACGCTTGTATGCATATGTTGTGTGTGTGCGTGTGCATTTGAGCATGTGTGTGTGTGTGTGTGTGTTTGTGTGTGTGTGTGTGTGTGTGCGTGTGCATTTGAGCATGTGTGTGTGTGTGTTGAGTGTGTGTGTGTGTGTGTATGTGTGTGTGTGCGTGTGCATTTGAGCATGTGTGTGTGTGTGCATTTGAGCATGTGTGTGTGTGTGTGTGTGTGTGTGTGTGTGTGTGTGTGTGTGTGTGTGTTGTGTGTGTCTGTTGTATCTGTGTGTTGTGTGTGTGTGTTCTGTTAAGATGTTCTGATTTTTTTTTTTTTTAACGATCGAAAACTTTGGCCAGAAATGTCCCATGTTATCTTTGCAGTGTTTATTCAATGTCAACAAAAGCGAAACGTGGAGACACAGGGTGCAGACGACGAGAAGGAAGGAGGGAGACAGAGAGGGATGGAGGGGGGAGGCAAAGAATGAGAGCGGGAGGTGGGGGGGAGGAATGATTAAGACCAAAAGATGCAGGGAGAGAGAGAGAGAGGGGAGAGAGAGAGTGGAGAAGGAGTGATTAAGACCAAAAGACGAGACAGAGAGAGAGAGATAGAGAAGGGAGAGACAGACGGAGAGAGATATCAGGAGTGAAAGACGCAAGAGGTTGGAAGCACTCCGTCGGTTACGACGACGAGGGTTCCGGTTGATCCGATCAACGGAACAGCCTGCTCGTGAAATTAACGTGTAAGTGGCTGAGCACTCCACAGACACGTGTACCCTTAACGTAGTTCTCGGGGATATTCAGCGTGACACAGAGAGTGACAAGGCCGGCCCTTTGAAATACAGGTACAACAGAAACAGGAAGTAAGAGTGAGAGAAAGTTGTGGTGAAAGAGTACAGCAGGGATCACCACCAATAAACACTCAATAAACACTCACAACGCCCGGTCTGGGAATCGAAACCGCGATCCTACGACCGTGAGTCTGCTGCCCTAACCACTGGGCCATTGCGCCTCCACACACAAGAGGTGGGGAGACAAGGAGTATGAAAGAAAGAGAGACGGGCAGCGAAATGGAGGGAGAGAGCGAGAGAAAGGAAGAAAGAAAGAAAGAAGGAAAGAAAGAAAGCGGAGGGAAGATGTGGGTGATTTAGACCAAAAGACGCGGGAGAAAGAGGGGAGAGAGAAAGGGGAACAGGGACGGGGAGTTAAGATAAAGAGAGATTATAAAAATTTCGAGACACTTTGCTGCGAATCGAACCCCCGACTCCCGTTATACATGTCTGTTACTTATGGTTGTAAATTTAATAAAATGCAAAGAGCAGTGTTGTAAGATTTTTGTTTTCCTAAAGAGGTGAATGCTGACTGGCCAACCGCAATTAGGATGAGGAGAGCGAGAAGGAAATTGGCATTTTTAGTTTTTATATATAAACTAGCAGTATCGCCCGGCGTTGCTCGGGTTTGTAAGGGAAATAACTATATAATTTTTAGAGAGTTATAGCCAAAAAATGCAAAAAAATGCATTAAAAATGAAAAAAAAATGATGGTAAATTTTTTTAAATCGTTGACTCATCGTAGACATTTTTAGAGAGTTACTTCCCTATATAATAGCGAAAAATGCTTAAAATGGAAAAAAATGATGGTAAATTTTTTTTTAAATCGTAGACTCATCGTAGACGCGCGCTAATACCCAGAAGGGCCCGATATGAATCACGACTATAAGATACCCGGTTTTGGTTTTAAACTGCACCGCAAAATGTGGGAGTCGTAGGAATCTAAATCGTAGGAGACAGACACACCAACTTGACTTTTATATATAAAGATAACTGGTATTCATAAATACATGCATGCAAGCATACATGCATACATACATGCATACATACATGCATGCATACTACATACATACATACATACAACATACATACATACATACAACATACATACATAAATACTACATACATACATACATACTTACATACACATACATATAGGGAGAGTTTACGAAAAAAACCAAAAGACGAAGACAGGTGGTGTACAAAAGAAACAGATGTATTAGTATAACGCTCAGGAATAGAAAAAGTCTTTTACGTTTCGAGCCTACGCTCTTCTACAGAAAGGGACACAGAAAAACCAAGGAGAGAAAACAAATATGTGTAGTGGCTAAAGATCTATCATGGCGTTATACATACATACATACATACATACATACATACATACATACATACATACATACACACACACACACAAACACACACACATATACATATACATACATACATACATACACATACATACATACATGCATACATGCATACATACATACATACATACATACATACATACATACATACATACATACATACACACATACATACACACATACATACATACATACATACATACATACATACATACATACATACATACATACATACCAGTCTTGAGAAATTAGGCTTCTCAAAACCAGAAAGGAGAAAGCTGATTCGAAGACGACGGATCCAATCCATCTCTGGAACTGTAACAATCTGTAAAGCTGTCCAGAAGTTTATCATTTAAATATATATGAGCATGTCTAGACATGCAAGTATATACTTGATAAGACATACATAAAACAAAACATACAAATTTGCACGTATACATACATACATACATACATACATACATACATACATACATACATACATACAAAAACACCTTGTTGATGATGTTGAAATTCCAATGAAGGAGCATTGGATCTAGGTTAGAAACCAGCTTTTTCTCTATTGGCAAGAAATCTTGAAATAAAACAGAATAAAGGCATACATACATACATACAACACAAATATCCTGCTCGTTTATTAATATTATAAATGGTATTTTCCGAGACAATTTTATACTTTTTATTTATTTCCTTTTCTAAAAGTTATCATAGGCGCAGAAGTGGCTGTGTGGTAAGTAGCTTGTTTACCAACCACATGGTTCCGGGTTCAGTCCCACTGCGTAGCACCTTGGGCAAGTGTCTTCTGCTCTAGCCTCAGGCCGACCAATACCTTGTGAGTGGATTTGGAAACTGAAAGAAGCCTGTCGATATATGGTATATATATGTGTGTATGTGTGTTTGTGTGTTTGTCCCCCTAGCATTGCTTGACAACGATGCTGGTGTATTTAGTACCCCGTCACTTGCGGTTCGGCCAACAAATAGACCGATAGAATAAGTACTGGGCTTACAAAGAAAAGTCCCGGGGTCGAGTTGCTCGATTAAAGGCGGATGCTCCAGCATGGCCGCAGTAATGAAGGCAACAAAGTAAAAGAGTAAAGAGTATATAATTTCGTATTAACTTATACAGGTTGCAAGGTTTACGACTGATTGTACTACGATTCCTTCAATATTCCGCTTTTCTTTTATTTTGGTTGCTAAATATCTCAAATATTCGTTGTGTCTGTTTGGGTATTTTTAATATTTAATGTTTTTAACCACCTTCCAAATTTTGTCTTCCAGAGTCTGAATTTCCCTATTATATGGGGGTTCCCTTTTAGATTTAAATTTTGAATTCATATAATTGGTATTCTCCACATATTTGATGTTACGATTATCATAGTGGACTATCCATTTTATTCTATTACTGAAATCCTTAATATTATTAATAAGTTTAAGAATATATTCCTTTTTCGACAGAATGGGTATGTCCTTCTGTGATGAGTCCCAGAGTAGTAGCTCTATCTCTATCTTATCTGAAAGTGCCATAATAAACGAAAATTGAAGGTAAAAACTAAACAATATTCGTTAATTATAAGTATATTAAAAGTCTTATAACAATAATATTAGGGAATTAATTATTATTCCAGCCTTACAGGTAAAATTCAGTATAATAATAATACTAGACCGAATTTCGTAATATATAATATATAATATACGTATATAACTAATTTAGAGACGAACCATCATTCCACAACTCAGTTAATGAAGAACCCGTCCAAAACCATGCTGTGAGACATACACCATACAAAATACTAATATAAAATTTTAGTAATATATAATAATGAACAGTAAGATTTATATATAATATATATATGTTTTCTGTTTGTGAAAAAATGGCCTTCCCGTTTTTCTTTCTCGTTGAGTTCCTACGTCTAGTTGTGGTGTCCCTGTACTCACGTGTAATATATTTTTATATATGCATTATATATCATGCAGATGTAGGTACGTACATATATGTTTGTATGTATGCATATTTATATACACTATATATATATATATATGTATATATAATATATATATATATAGATATAATATATATATATAGATATATATATAATATATAATATATATATATTATATATATATATTTTATTATGTATGTTGTATACACAGGCACAGGAGTGAGTGTGTGGTAAGAAGCTGTTTCCCAGCCACATGGTTCTGGGTTCAGTCCCACGGCGTGGCACCTTGGGCAAGTATCTTCTACTATAGTCTCTAAAAGAAGCCCGTCACACACACACATATATATATGTTTATATTTGTGGGTGTGTGTGTGTGGTGTGTTTGTCCCCCACCATCGCTTGACAACCG
>NC_043017.1:10283288-10293288 GCF_006345805.1 Octopus sinensis | reverse complement strand
AAGGAAAACAACTAAAGGATGCTAAAAGTAGATCCACAGTATGCAGAGTAAAACACAAAACCCCAGAGGTGTGAACATTAAAAAGAAGGATCGGTGCATTGGTACATCAGGAACAGTGTTGGCAAATTTCAGGAAGCATGGAATTTTTGAAGGATGCAGTCTCCAGACACTGCATCCTGACAGAGTGCTCATAGATATTTTATTCCATGCTTCAGCAATTTGAATGTGGAAATAAAAGTAAAATATCTGCAGAACATTATTACAAAACTATTTAAAATGTGATAATGAGTTTAGGGTATACAGAGCTCAGAAACATTGTAACTTGTCAGAAAAAAGGGTAAAAGAGGTATAGAAAGACAACAATGGCAACCAAAAGTGTATGCTCTGCACAGAGGAAAAAAAGGCAAAAAAAAACAGAAACTGATGGGAAGGTGAACAGTAAAAGAGTCATTAAAAAGGAACGGATGAATAGATATTCCATGAGTAGAGTTGGTGAATTTCAGGAAGCATGGAATTTCTGAAGGATGCAATGTCCTGACAGCTGACAACTGAAGTGGGCATTTTATTCCATGCTTTGACAATTTTGAATTTGGAAATAAAGAGTAAAACATTATCTTTTATCTTTTACTTGTTTTAGTCATTTGACTGTGGTCATGCTGGAGCACCACCTTTAGTCAAACAAAGTGACTCCAGGACTTATTCTTTGTAAACCCAGTACTTATTCTGTCAGTCTCTTAGGCTGAGCTGCTATGTTACAGTGACATAAACACACCAACATCGGTTGTCAAGTGATAGTGGGGGAACAAACACGGGCACACAAACATATACACATACATACATACATACATACATACATATATATATATATATATATATATATATATACACAACAGGCTTCTTTCAGTTTCCGTCTACCAGATCCACTCACAATGCTTTGGTTGGCCTGAGGCTATAGTAGAAGACACTTGCCCAAGGTGCCATGCAGTGGGACTGAACCTAGAACCATGTGGTTGAGCCACTCAACATTATTTTCAATTAATCATGTTTTATCTTGTAGCCTCGAGATTTCAACCATGTGATTGTTTATTTTCAGAATGACATTGTAGGGTAGGTGTGAGAAGATGGATCTGGCTAGTTTGAACAGAAAATAGGTAAAATATTTTAGCCAGATGGCCAGTTTAATGCTGAACAGTTAAATAGTTGATTTCTAGGGGAAAAAAAGGGGCCTGAGGTACCATTCACATCTAAACAGCCAGTACCCATCATAGCGTCCCTGTGACAATTGCCACCCAGCCCTTATGACCTTACAACACCCCTTTCATCAAAAAAGAGTTGCTACACTCAGGTTAAGAACCACTCATTGTGGAGGGTGGTGGTAATGGTGGTGGGTGGTGAGGTGAGAGCGTGCAGCAAACTTTAGGAGTTCTGGCCCCTTCTCTGCTCTCTCATCCCCACCACTGCTGGGAATAATTTACTAGAAAAACGGGGAAAGTGAGAAAAGAAAAAACAATAAAGGAGAGAGAGAGAGAAAGAGAGGGAAATATGTTGTTCCCTTAAGATGATGCTCTGCCGGACTGCATGTGTATAATGACACAAGTTGTATTTAGAGGTCAGCTTACTGCTGTCTTTGAAGAAGTTGCACCACCACCACCACCACCACCACCATCACCACTACCGCTGCTGCTGCTGCTACTACTACTACTACAACTAGTAACACTACAACTACTACTACTATAATTGTAACAATAGCTATTACCACTACTATTACAATGACTACTACTACTACTACTACTACTACTGCTGCTGCTGCTGCTACTGCTGCTGCTGCTGCTACTGCTGCTGCTGCTGCTTTTTCCTCACCGCCAGCTCATATAAATGCAATGTTGTAAGAATTTTGGTCAATAAGTTCTTGTAGCGTTAAGGCCGAAGTTTATTGTATATTTATATCTTATTATATCGAGGTGGTGGGGTGAGGTGAGGGATGAGTGGGTGCAGTGGGGGGCAGAAGGATCTAGAAGATGGTGGTGGCGGCAGTGGTTGTGGCCGTCGTCGATGATGGTGGCAGATGTAAAGCAGAGTGGGGTGTGTAGGTGTGATGGGGATGTTGTCACAGCAGTGGTGGTGGTGGTGATGATGATGGTAATGGTGATTATGATGGTGGTGTGGTGATGTCGATGGTGGTGATGGTGGTGGTGGGGAACTAACAAGATCTTTTATCTGTACTCATAAACACTAGTACACAAACAACTACTCACGCATGCATACGCACAACTACTCACACAAACACACATACTCAGACATACTCACATGCAAACATACACACACATGTACACACACACACACACAGGCATTCATGCAAACCCATTCATACACACATGCAAACATGCACTAATACAGACACATACACAGACGCACATGCATCGAAACACACACTCACAAAAGCTTACATGCACACACACACACACACACATACACACACAAAAATACACTCACACATACACTAGCATTAAACACATATACAAAAATGCACACACATGAAAGCTTTACATGTACACACAGACTTTCATACACACACACACACACATGCAAGTCAATACAAGCACACATGCTTCTAAAGCATATTTTCACTTGCCTCTACACACACATGTACAAGTCTCTCATAAACACATACAGATGCCAGGCCTTAGACAGAAACATACTTACGCCCAAACGTATACTTTTTATACCCATACACACACAAGCACACACACGTATATACACACACACATGCACACACACACATACATCACTATATGCATACACAAATCTCATTATAGAGAAAAAAACATGGCGGTGTTGGGGAGGGTTGTAAAGAGGGGGAAAAAGTGAAATGGAGAGAAGAGAGAAAGACAGAGAGAAAGGGAAGAGAAAGAGGTTGATAGGGAGAGAGAAAATGAGGGAGAGAAAGAGAGAGAGAGAAGACAAAGGGGAGAGGAGATGGGGGTGGCGAAGGCAAGATGGACTGAGATGACAATGGAGGGAGGGAAAAGAAAGAGAAGAGAGAGATGATAAAGGATGGGAGATGAAGAAAGAGGGAAGCCAAAGATGAGAGATGTGACACAGGAGAGAGAGAGAGATGACAAGAGTGAGGGAGAGAGGGAGATGATGGAAAGAGAGGTGATACAAAAGAGAGAGAGAGAACTCATAGGTGAGAGAGAAGACAAGGGGAGAGATTTGATGAGAGAGAGAGAGAGGGGGGAAAGAAAACAAGAGAGAGAGAAAACAAAGTGTAGAGAAAGAATGAGAATGAGAGAAGAAGAGGATGAGAGAGATGACAAGAGAGAGAGAGAAGAGAGAAGATAAGGGGAGAGAGATGACAAGGGAAGAAAAATTTCTAGTGAAACAGAAAACAAAGAGGAGAGAAAGGCAAAGGGGAGAGAGAGAGAGAGAAGACAAAAGAGAGAGGAATGATAAAAGAGAGAGAAGAAGAAGACAGGTTGAGAGAGATTGAAGAGAAGGATGAGACAAGGGAAGAGAGAGATGATAGAAAAGAGGAAGAAGAAAAGGAGAGGAAGAGAATAATAGAAGGGAAGAGTAGACAGGAGTGTGGGAAAAGAGAGAGAGATGATAAGGGATAGAGAAAGAGAGAATATTAAAGGGAGAGAAGATAAGGGTAGAAAGAGGATACAAGAGAGAGAGAGAAGAAAAGGGGTGCAAGGAAGCATGGGAGAGAGAGAAATGGATGAGAGAGAGGTCATTGGACAGATGGGAAATAAAAAAAAATAATGAGAGAGAGAGAAAGGGAGAGAGAGACATGGTACAGGAGAGGGTAAAGAAAAGGGAAAGAGAGAAAGAGAAGAAGGAAGAGACAAGGGAAAATAAGAGAGAGTGAGAAGACAAGAGGGAGAAAAGGTAAGAGAAGAAAGATGATACAGAAAAGAGGGAGAGAGAGAGAGAGAGAGAGTGAGAGAGAAAAGAAAAGGGTGCTAGAAAACAAATGGGAGAGAGAGAGACGTCAAGAGAGAGATGAGAAATGGAAAGAGATAACGAGAGAGAAACCAAGGGGGAGAGAGAGAGAGAGAGACATGGCACAAGGGAGGGAAAAGACAAGGGAAAAATAGAAAGAGAAGAAAGAAGAGATGAAGGGAAAATAAGAGAAAGAAAATGAGAGTGAGGGACAAAAAAAAAGTATCTGGCGAAGGTGGTGATGGTGGTGGTGGTGGTGGTGGTGGGGGTGTTGAGACAGAATTCCAGCAGTTGCATCTGCCTCTGCAACAAGTCTCTGCATTGACAATTTCCCTACATTTACGCCATCTCAAGTCAGCGTTGTATTTTAATGTAGGATGCACTTCAAAGTGTTCACTCAGGGTTTTTTTTTTGATTTTTTTGTTTTGTTGTTTTTGTTTGTGTTTTTTTTCGTTTTACTTTTTTTCTCTTCTTTTCTTTTTGTTTTTTTATTTTATTTTGTTGTTGCTGCTGTTGTTGCTGCTGTTGTTGTCGTTGGTGTCCTTGTCGGCTCTACAGTTCTCCCCCCACCCGTCACCACCACCACCACCACCACCACCACCACCGCCGTCATTTCACAGCATTCTGTTTTTCTTTGTGTGGTGGGTGTGGGGATGT
Source organism: Octopus sinensis (assembly GCF_006345805.1). Taxonomy (NCBI): domain Eukaryota; kingdom Metazoa; phylum Mollusca; class Cephalopoda; order Octopoda; family Octopodidae; genus Octopus; species Octopus sinensis. The sequence goes on along the minus strand of NC_043017.1, from coordinate 10,288,686 downwards.
GGGGGTGGGGTGAACGGTGTGGTGGGGGTGGTGAGGTGACGGGGTTAGCTACAGAGGTTAGCTTTTTGTGATGGGTGCTGGTATTGGTGGTGATGGTGGTGGTGGTGGTGGTGGTGGTGGTGGTGCTGGTCTGGATTGTAAAGGTGGTGTTGGTGCTGATAGCTGTGGTGATGGTGTTGGTAGTGGAGGAGGTACTGGTGGTGGTGGTGGTAGTTCTTGGAAGCTGGTAGCTCTGTTTATGATGCTGATGGTGGTGATGGTGATGATGTAGGTGATGGAAGGTTGACTGTGTGGTTGAGGGGCAGCAGGTGGTGATATGGTGGGGATCAGTGGTGGTCAAGGTGGTGGTGGTAGTGGAGGGGGTGATGGCGCTGGCTGCTGGTGATGTAATATATCTTTTTATTTCTTTATTTGAAGTATTTATCTTCAGGAGGTGTCAGCCATTTTCTTTTCTGTTCTAAGACCTCTGTCCAATCACCACCATTAACATTGGTGCCATGATCATCACCATTGGCACCATTACCACCACTACCACCACCACCACCACCACCACCTTCACCTTCTCATTCACCACCCTCACCACCACCACAACACCACATTTTTCCACTACTAGTACAATGTACATTTCAAATGACAACCATTACTACTACTACTACTACTACTACTACTACTACTACTACTACCACCACCACCACCACCAAAACCACCAAAACCACCACCACCACCACCACCACCACACTGTCCAATCCTCTTCTTCTTCTGACCATGATGACCCACTGCTCCTTCCCCCACCACTCACACACCACTTTATCTCACTTCTCTGCATGTCACCATCCACACACTTAAGATATCTGAAGCTTTTTTGTTTATTTATTTATCACTTGACCTCTGACCTCTAGCCTCTTATATAACTCAGTACTACTTTGTCTCCTATGAAATACAGACCTTTACTGTGTTATGTTTGTTGTCGGTTATGTTAATGCGTATGTATGTAAGCGTTTGTGTGTGTGAGAGTGTGTGTATGAGTGTGTGTGTGTATATATATATATATATATATGTATGTCTGTGTGAAGGGCCAAGCATGGCTGTGCGGTAAGAAGCTTGCTTCCCAACCACATGATTCCAGGTTCAGTCCTACTGTGTAGCATCTTGGGCAAAGCCTTGTGAGTAGATTTGGTAGATGAAAACTAAAAGAAGCCCATTGTATATATATATATATATATGTATATGTATGTGTGTGTGTGTGTGTGTGTGTGTGTGTGTGTGTGTGTGTGTGTGTGTGTGTTTGCTCCCACCTTCGCTTGACAACCGATGTGGGTGTGTTTATGTCCCTGTAACTTAGCAGTTCAGCAAAAGAATTTGATAGAAAAAGTACTAGGCTTACAAAGAATAATTCCTGGCGTCGATTTCTTTGACTAAAATTGCAATCAAATAACTGAAACATGCAAAAGAATAAAAGAATATATATATATATATATTTGAGTAATTGAATGAATTATCTTATTAAGGATAATTCGAAAGATAACCGATACCTGGGTAGCAAATTCACATCCGAAAGAACACGGTTGAAGCTACATCCCTAGGGCATAGACTACGTGTCTTCGTGCGGAAATTTGTATGTTTATTTTAAAATATAAAAGTATATGAAAGAATGGAGTGAACGACTAGTTAACAAATATCCTTTATATGTCGAGAATAAAGGATATTTGTTAACTAGTCGTTCAACTCCATTCTTTCATATACTTATATATATATATATATACACACACACAACCACACACGCATATATAACAACAACAACAACAACAACAACAACAACAACAACAACAACAACAGCAACAGCACAACAGCAACAACAACAACAACAACAACAACAACAACAACAACAACAACAACAACAACACAACAACAACACAACAATGATTCTGGATAGAATCATGTATTTCAAGGAATATGCACTACGTAGTGTTGGATAAACTTGTGGTCAACACCTATGGTCGATTAAATATCCAGTAGGATATTCAGGTTGTGCACACAGGGAAAACCACCCCTACAAGTATTAGGTGCCTAGGGGCTGGTCCAAAGAACATGTATTGATCATACGTTGTTTGGTTTTCTCCAGGGTATCTGACATGTCGTGGATCCCTTTGGTGTATCATAAGCAAATTAATAATAACAAACAATGGATAAATGTCAGCTCATTTATCCACCGTCTGTTATTATTAATTCGCTGATATATATATAGCTTATCATCATCATCATTGTTTAACGTCCGTTTTCCATGCTAGCATGGGTTGGACGGTTCAACTGGGGTCTGGGGAGCCAGTAGGCTGCGCCAGGCCCAGTCTGATCTGGCAGTGTTTCTACAGCTGGATGCCCTTCCTAACGCCAACCACTCTGTGAGTGTAGTGGGTGCTTTTTACGTGTCACCTGCACAGGTGCCAGACGAGGCTGGCAAACAGCCACGATTGGATGGTGCTTTTTACATGCCACCAGACGAGGCTGGCAATGGCCACAATCGGATGGTGCATTTTACGTGCCACCGGCACAGAGGCCAGTCGGGGCGGCGCTGGCAACGGCCACATTCGGATGGTTCTCTTACGTGCCATCGGCACAGGTATCACAGCTACAATTTCCATTATGCATTTGGTGTGAATGGTTTTGTTATATGGTGCCGTATTTTACAGTCCTGTAAATAGTAATAATGGTATTTTTATATAAGCTTAAGGCTTATGGCGATCACCATGCAATGATTAAGGAAAATAGTCTAATTAAGGGGCATATAAACCCTCGACAGAAAAAAGAAGGCTTTCCTATCCGTGTGGGACTCAACATCATAAGCGGAAAGTGTAACCTCTCGAAAGAGCTGTTCTTCACTCCTGCTCCAGAGCGTCGGCTGCGGGGTCATTCCGAAAAGCTCTATCTGCGACGATTTCATCTCAATCGAAGGAGAGGGGCTTTCTCCGTCCGGGTTGCGGATCTGTGGAATAAGCTGCCAGACGAGATGGTGAAGATGCTGACGACCGCTCGGTTCAAAGTCTCCCTTGACCACAAGTGGCCTGAACTCTTTACATGAACACCACCCTGTACATAAATCCATGTCCCCCTACATGGCCTTGCTTTTTGCTTTTTGAGCCCAAAAATTAACTAACTAACTACTAACTAACATCTCTTTGTTAACATGACTAAGTGTGTTACCTTTACACCAGCGAATTATATTTATGTGTGTGTGTGTGTGTGTGTGAGTGTGTGTATACATATACATAAGAGATTAAATAATTGAGAAAGGAACATGTACATGTGTGTGTTTAGCCTTGTCTTGTTATCATGCGATGGTTTTTCATTTCCAGCCTTCCAAGAGAAAACTTGTTTGACCATGGGGAAATATTACCCTCAGCCAATTCTGTCTGACCTATGCAAACATCAAATAATGTACATACTCACACACATACAGCAAAGATCAAACACACACATACACACACATATATGTATGCAAAAAAGTAAACATAGATTTTACACACAAGCATACATACACAGAAGGAATACACACATTCATCAAGTCCACACAGAGAATACCAACACACACACACACACAGAATATAAATACACACACATGCACATACACACACACATACATACACACACACAACACACACAAACATGCACCCACACAATATAAAATCACATACATACACCATACAACACACATATACATCCTAAAGTCGAAAGATGTTCAAAAAAAAATAAATAAATAAAAAGTAAAAAGTGATAATAATATATAATAATAAAAATAATAATAATAATAATAATAATAATAATAATAATAATAAAACACATCAACTAAAAATAAAAAACACATCAAAGACTTGCACACACACACGCACACGCACGTGCACACACACACATACACACACACACACACTGCCATCCCAAATCCAGAAGATTCCACAGACTGGCTTTGGTGGAACAATTCCTTTAGAGGAATATAAAGTAGGCAGTCTCTCATAAAGCAAAAAAGATGAAATAGTTACTGTAATCATCATCATCATCATCGTCACTGTCATCATCATCATCATCATCATCATCATCATCATTATAGTCATCATTGCTATCATCATAGTCATCACCAGCAATAGCAGCAGCAGCAGCAGCAGCAGCTATATCATCATCATAATCGCTATTGCTGTTCTTAAGCATCATCACTCACAGCACCATCATCTTCCTCCTCCTCCTCATTATCATTATCATCATCATCATCATCATCAGCAGCAGCAGCAGCAGCAACAGCCGCAGCAGTAGCAGCAGAGCTGTTTTTATCATTACATTCATCATGATTATCATCATAATTATGTCATCCATCACTAATCATCATCATCATCATCAACATCCTCATTCTCATCATCATCATCATCATGATTGTCATGGCAAACCTTGTCATCATCATCATCATCATCATCATCATCATCATCATCATCTATTCATCTGACATATTATTATCCTACACACCAGCAAGAGTTGAACAGATTCACACAGAATCACAGACAACTCCCTGGAACTACTCCTTATATTGTGACATCATCCCATCACCCTGGGGCCCCCTAATTTTCTGTATCTAGGTCATTCAGGAAAACCCAGTTTCATTTCGCTTACGCTGCTCCCTACACCACTTCTAACAATGTCTCCCTTCAACACACCCTTGACTCCCAATTGACCTTTACAACCAAGACCTAAACACTGCCTGCCCTTACAGACTAAATTCTCAACAACAAATGTAAATAGCTCAGAACAAAATGCCACCACATAGACATGTGAGGGGCACTGGCTGTTGCTGCACCAAGTCTTGCCCTCAACCGGTTTCCCCAAAAGCCCAAAAGCGTCCACTATGTTCAGAATTCTATAACATCATCTTGTAAACCAGTGCTTCTATCTGTCATTTTCCTTTTACTTGTTTCAGTAATTGGATTGTGGCCATGCTGGGGCACTGCCTTGAAGGGTTTTGGTCGAGCAAATCAATACCAGTAATTATGTCTTTTGTTTTAAAGTCTGATACATGTTCTATCAGTCTCTTTTGCCGGACTACTTGAGTTATGGGGATGTAAATAAACCAACACCAGCAGTCAAGTGGTGAGGAGTACAAACATAGACACAGTCTCACACACACACACACACATATATATGTATATATGTTCATGATGGGCTTCCACAGTTTCCCTCAACCAAACTCTCTCATAGGCGTTGGTTGGGTAAGGGTTATAATAGAAGACATTTGCTTGAGGGTTTGGGCTGTGGGACTGAATCTACAACCATATGTGTGTGTGTGTATATCTATATCTATATCTATCTATCTATATATATATGTATGTATGTTTGTATGTATGTATATAGATGTTTATTTATA
>NC_043017.1:10278288-10280788 GCF_006345805.1 Octopus sinensis | reverse complement strand
GAATGTATTTATAGATTTTTAAGCAACATGTAGAGTCAGATTCTATATATATATATATATATTTTTTTTTTACATATAAAGAAAAAATATATGGGATCAGCTGAACTAATTCTGGTCTAGTTTCAGACCCTTGTTGAGAATTCAAAAGTGGCTAAGGACCATTATCAACTATCCAGAGAAGCATTGCTTAAAGTGATGTATTCTCTCATCACTTTGATGAAACAGTCTTCAGCAAGACACAACTACACAGAGTGTATCTGTGTTGCTTTCCACTGGATTGTGAAGAAGAACGCTTACCCAGGAGCAGCCTGTGTAGTATCCTCTAACAGTCCACGTTACCTCTTTCTTTATCACTCACTGGGCTTATGATTTTTACGGATTCCATGGACAGCGAGGCTCACCAATGGAGAAGTTCTTAAGTAGATAAGGCCAAAAATGTCACTAGAAGCTAGGATTACCAAGCATAGATTGGCATATTTCAGTCATATTATGCGGAGAGAATCCCTGGAGAAGGACATCATGCTCGGAATGGTCAGTGACAAGAGAGGAAGAGACCGACCAAGAACCCGCTGGCTTGACACCATCAAGAATGATACTGGAATGGACATAGCCAATCTGAAAGAAGCGGCCCAGGATAGAACTGACTGGAGGACACTGATCCAACGAGTGACCGAGAGTCGACTTCGACTGAGCAGATAGAGAGAGAGGGCTTATGAAGAAAGTGTGGTGGTGTTGGTGTTGATGTCATGGTTTGCTGAACAAATTTCAGGATGAATATTATGACAGGGGGAATGATTTCTGCAGAGCCAGTTCCTCTCTTTCATCCTTCAAACTTGTACTGGTCAGGTGCAATAACTACCATGAACCCAGTGGTTACCAGAATGCAGGTTTTCTATAGTGTTACCTTATAATAATAATGATAATGAAATTATTGTATACGGTGCTCAGGTGCACCACAACTTGTCAAAAAGTGCATATAAAGTATATGCAGTAATGTACAAATGTCTGGAAAGTGAACAGTGTATGAGTCAGATAAATGCTTGCGTGTGTATGGAGGGGAGAAAATCAGGTGTAGTGTTGGCGAATCTCAGAAAGCATGGAAGTTTTGAAGGATGCAGTGCTCTGACAACTAACAACTGATGCCAGCAGTCTGTTCCATACTTCAGCAACTCTCACCTTCTCTTAGATGAGCAGCTAAAGAGCTGAAGGGTCTCATTTGTCTTAGGTCCATTGGTTGTCTGTGAGTGACCTTTATCCAAAAGAAAGGCTTTGGCACATTGGGGAGAAAGGGGCCTATATAATGCAGTCTTGGCATCTGATGAAATCCTATCACAGGAATGAGGGCTTGGGATTTGTTCCATTGATCTTCATTTTCTGTCCACAGAAATAGATTTTATTGATATGAAGTATGTCCTTCTATATACATAATGTTGGCTTAAATCTATAGACACAGGGATAGCTATATGGTTGAGAAGTTTGCTTGCAACCACAGGGTTTTGTGTTCAATCCCATGTGCATGTGTTTATATGTGTGGTTATATGTGTGTACATGTATGTGTGTATGTAAATATGTATATGTGTGCTTGCATGCATGTATGTGCATCTATGTTCATGTATATCTATGTGTGTACATGCACGTGTTTGTACATGTTATGTATGTGGATGCACGTGTGCATGCATATATGTGTGTGTATGTATGTGTGTGCATGTGTGCGTATATGTGAATATGTGTGTGTATTTGTATGCTTGTATTCATCCATGTACACGTGTATGTGTACATGTGTGTGTATGTCACAGTGACAATTCAGCAGAGAGAACATGAGAATAAACCCAACCTTCAGCCTTCATATTCATCAGTCCAGAGCTTATCTGGGCGTCCAAGGTGTTAGGTGACCAAAAATCCAAGAACACCCACCGAACAAGAAACAAGTTTACCTCAATATCATCTGTACCCCACCTGCAGCTATCACTGGGATTCCTTTCCAGCTGAATCAATGGGAGAACTGTGAAATGAAATACCTTGCTCAAGGATAGAACTTACTACCTGATCTGCAAATTGAACCCTATACCAAGGTTTCAATGGGAAATTTATCAAGGTAGAACATAACTGCCTTCAGGCCCAAGTAAGGGGGTACTCTAAAATTTTTTTTTTATTTTGGTTTATTTGTTTTTGTTTGAAGAGTCCAGTAGATAGTCACAGAACCTTTCTGGACTTTCTGGTACCCAGGATCAACATGTTGGCTGGAGCCCACTTACACGGGCCCCGTCGAGAATCAAACATTGATCATGAGCACAATGTTCAAATTATTAAGCCGTGTACTTTCATAAACATGTGAATAAGTTAAATATATAGAAGGGAAAAGGAGACAAAGAGAGCAAGGGAGGGGAGGGGGTAAGTGACAGAAGTAAAAAACAAAAATGGAAAAGAAAGATAGAAAGTGGGAAAGAAAGGAAAAGAAAGAAAGAAAGAAAGACAGAGAGAAAGAAGCAAAAAGAAACAA
>NC_043017.1:10270788-10273288 GCF_006345805.1 Octopus sinensis | reverse complement strand
TCTCTTTCTCTGTCTCTATTTCCCTCTCTCTCTCTCCATCTCTCTCTGTCTCCTCTCTTTCTGTCTGTCTATCTGTCTACCTCCCTCCCTCTCCTCCTCTCCCCCTTCCTCACGGTGTCTCTTCATCTTTGACCCCCTCTGTCTCTCTCTATGTCTGTCTTTCTTTTCTTCTGTCTGTCTGTCTGTCTCTCTCTGTCTTTCTCCCCCACCCCGCTCAGTCTGTCACTCTGTCTGTTTCTCTCTCTCACTCTCTTCCTGTGTCTCTCTGTCTCTGCATCTAACCTCCATGTCTCTCCTGCTTCTTCTCCCTTTCCCACCCACTCTCAGTCTCTCTCTCTCTCCCTCATGCTCTCTCTCTTTCTCTCTCTCTCTCTCTCTCTCTCTCCCTCACTCCATGCTATCTTCTTACACACTTCAGACATCATGAACTGTCACGTGAAAGTTTGAAGGATTTCTCTGGTCAAAGACACGGCAGCTGTTTTCCAGTCCTTTCTGTTTGTATATTTAATTTACTTCTGATCCTCTCCTGCTCTTCTAGTGTCAGCCTTAAGGCACATGGTCTTATTTAACCCTCAGACAGGGGAATGGGTTTACATGGCACCACCCCACATCCATGTACTGGTGGGCCTGTGTGACACATACCCAGGGGCAAGCTCTCCTCTCACTCAAAATCTACTTCCAAGACTTCAGCTCTAACAGAAGACACTTGCTCAAGGTTACACACAGAGGGGTCAGAACCCAAAACTACAATACTAGGAAGCTTACATCTGCCCTGCACAGCCATGCCTGCACACACACACACACACGTATTTATGTGTGTATATGTCAAGTTAAGTAAAAGCATGATTGCCCTTGCATACAGGATTGTCCCTTGCAACCCTCTCCAGCTGAGTATCCCTGATTTTGCGGGCTCATAGATGTGGGTGCCGCATAAAAAGCACCCACACAGGTGCTGTGTAAAAGCATCCAGTACACTCTGTTCTATGAAAGTGGTTGATGTTAGGAAGTGCATCCAGCCATAGAAACCATGCCAAAACAGACATGGAACTTGAACTGCCCTTCAGTTGATCAGTTCTTGTCAAACTGTCCAACCCATGCCAGCATGGAAAACAGATGTTAAATGATGATGATGATGATGATGATGATATAAATATAAATAAATATATATTTATATATATATGGCATCCATCCATAGAAATTATATACATAACAGACTGGTGCAGCCCCTGGCTTTGCCAGTTCCTATCAAGCTGGCCAACCCATGCCAACATGGAAAAAAGACACTAAATGTTAATGACGACGATGATGATGATGATGATGATGTATCTATATATATATAAACTGAAATAATAGGTTATATACATTGATTTATTAGAAGCTTACAGTTATTTCATATATGTGTTTGGGTGGGTTCACGGTTCAATCTTATCAACTGATCAATTGATCGACTGAAAATATAGGGAACCACCTCCCTTGGATATCTTCTTCAGAGCTGAACAAACTAAATGTCAAAGAAAAGCTAAAAGAAGGAATTTGGCAAAAGTGGAATAAATAAAGAACTAGGCCATCAACTGAAATCATCAACTTTAGGCAATTGTTTGCTGGCCCTACAGGGGTCAGATCTTATAAGGTGAAAAGTATTGGCATTAAGTATTCAGGGAGAAATACCCTACTTCCTTGTTATGCACAGTAGCAGACTGCTGGCGATGTATATATAAATATAAATATACGAACAAGTAGAGAGATAAAAGAAAAGGGCACACTACACATTTAGTAGGGGTTACATGTATTATTTGAAATAGTTTGATTCAGTTCTGTATTACTTCAAGTTTCACAGGTCTCTAACAGAAGTCTGTCTTAGATACTGAATTTGGTAATCTAAAGCCTGAAAGAGACAAACTTCTATTGGAGGCCTGTGAAACTCTAAGTCGCATGGACCTGGATCAAACTGTTTTTTAAGTAATTTATATCCAGCACTGGATCCACATGGGGAACTCCCATGTGCATATATATGTATATTTTTTAAAATCCAAATTGGGGCCGACTACCATTCTTTCATGTCATTGGCTTAAAAAATTGTTAAGATATTATGACAATTTTCTTAACATGAAACCAATGGTAGCCTTAATACACTAATAAAGAATATATATATATATATATATATATATATATATATATATATATACATATATAGTCTATACATACAGTTACACACACATAGATGTGTGCATGTATATATGTTATAGATGTATTTATGAATATATGCATGCATGTATGTATGTATGTATGTATGTATGTATGCATGTATGTATGTATGCATGAATGTATGTATGTATAGCTTGGTATGAAATGTTTGACACCTCTCTCCCTCTCTTATCATGTCTCCTGCATATATTCTAGTAGGGGGCAAGGGAAGGAAAGAACCAAATAACAAAAATTAACAAAAACCCTGCCTATTTTTAATCGTTCAGACCCAACTGGAGTTGGAGGAATAACTGGA
>NC_043017.1:10253288-10260788 GCF_006345805.1 Octopus sinensis | reverse complement strand
TTTACATCAATGTTGTCTGCATCAGCCCAGTCCTACAAAGACTGCAACAAATAACCAAGCATATTCACTGAAATCTGTCATATACAAAGGCACCGTTAATAAAAATAGAATGACCAAAGAATATTTTCGCAGACTTTGCTAAATATGGCAGTTGGAACATTTCTCTTCTAATGCAATATCCCCCACAATGCATTTGCTGTACCAATGATGGTACCAATATTTAGGAGGATACGAGGCTGGTTTCAAGGATATCTCTGACAATGCAATGTCTGACCAGTGGAATGGTTCTGAATTGCGAGGGAAGTAAGCGGTATCAGGGAAAAGCTGTTGTTAGGGGAGTTCATGAATGGAGTGAGAAAGAAGGAAATTAGGTGAAGGGCGTGTGTGTGTGTGTGTGTGTGTGTGTGTGTGTGTGTGTGATTGTTTGTTTTTGCGTGTGTGTGATTGTGTGTTTGTGTGTGTGTGTGTGTATGTGTTTGTTTTTGCGTGTGTGTGTGTGTGTGTTTGTGTGTGCACACGCACATGCAACTCTATCAGAACTCAGTTTTTGCCAAAGACGGCAAATTTTCTTAAGCACCACATATCACCAGTCATCCTGGTTCTTTGTCATTTCCTCCTCAAGCTTCAAGGTCCAGTGAGGCTAACCTCATTAATAACCCCCTGACCTTGAAATTTATTTTCTCCTCCCACTATTCTCTATCTAAATACCTCCCAGCTCCCCCTTCTAATTCACTTAGTTCTCTACAAAATCATTCCATCTTTAACCTCCTTTCTACCAACACCTCAAATACGAAACTTCTTCCCTGATAAAGGGGGCTGGTATTATCCAATGATGGAATCCAGTTACAATCATTATTTTGGACTACCAAACTCTTAGAAACAGCTGTGGAACTCATAAAGCTCTTATTCCAACCCCTTTAATTCTTGATATCATTTCTATTCTGTGCAATCGGACCTTTTCATCTGTAAACATATTTTTGTATCAAATGTATAGAATATTTTTTGTATATCAACTTGATTCATTTGCTTTTCTTTACATTTACTTCCCTATCTGGTCAAGTTCCAACCTCTTGACCACTACGAAGTGTATTCTATACAGAGAATAATTGTCTCTAATCTATCTATCTATCTATATGTATGTATATGTATGTATATTACATAAACATACATAGTATCCTAATAGATACAGACATACACATATACACACACAAAAACACACATGTATGTTTATGTGTGTAAATAATATAAAAAGAAAACCAAGAAAAATTCACCAATCAATAAATATGTATGTGTGTGTGTGTATGTGTGTATTTGTGTGTGTGTGTGTGCATGTGCGTGTGTGTGTGTGTGCATATATATGAAAGCAAATAAGAAGCTGTAACAGCAAAGATGACACATACATACAAGGGTATTGAGTACGTCTAAAGACAACAATGGTGAGTGTGAGTGTGAGTGCAGCTGTTACACATAAGAACAGACCAAGCGACCTCTACAGTGCGACCTATGTTCTGATGCAGCAGTGACCTTTCACCTCTGACTTTGTGAGCTTTCTGCTGATTAGATTTAGGCAACAACTTGATGTGGTGCATTTTTAGAGAATGTTGATGTCATGTCAATGTTGTTGTCGCTGTTGTTGCTTCTGTTGCTGCCGTTGGTGATAATATTACTCTTTTACTCTTTTACTTGTTTCAGTCATTTGACTGCGGCCATGCTGGAGCACCGCCTTTAGTCAAGCAATCGACCCCGGGACTTATTCTTTTGTAAGCTCAGTACTTATTCTATCGGTCTCTTTTGCCGAACCGCTAAGTGACAGGGACGTAAACACACCAGCATCGGTTGTCAAGCAATGCTAGGGGGACAAACACAGACACACAATCACACACACACACATATATATATATACATATATATGACAGGCTTCTTTCAGTTTCCGTCTACCAAATCCACTCACAAGGCATTGGTCGGCCCGGGGCTATAGCAGAAGACACTTGCCCAAGATGCCACGCAGTGGGACTGAACCCGCAACCATGTGGTTGGTTAGCAAGCTGATGTCATTGTAGATGTTGTTGTTGCAATTGTTGTTGTTGTTGTTGATATTGTTGATGTCACTGTCACTGTTGCTGTTATTCTTGTTCTTATTGTTGTTGCTGTTATTGTTGGGTTATTGCTATTTTTGTTGTTGTTGTTGTGTCATATGTGTGCCCGCCCCCACATGCATGAATGGATGTATATGAGTGTATGTGTGTGTGTGTGTGGTGTGTGTGTGTGTGTGTATGTCCACCCATAAATGTATGTTTTCATCCAAGACAGAGATGAACACCAATGTTCCATGCAGAGCACTTGATAATTGCTGAGAGACTTCCCATAACATAAAACCAATGGTAGCCACCCACTACCACCACGACTACCACCCACCCACCCACTCCACCCACCTCACCTTTACCGAAACAGAAACATAAACAAAAAACACACCCCCACCCTCCCAACCAACCTCACCGTTACCGAAACAGAAACATAAACAAAAACAACACCCCCACCCTCCCCACTAACTCCACCGTTACCGAAACAGAAACATAAACAAAAACAAAAAAAAACACCACCACTAAACTACTGTGGGAAACAACAAGAAACGGAACCTGTTTCTCCAGCTCTTCACCTCCCCACCGAGCTGACCAAAGCACAACTAACGCAACCACAGTTCCAAACAGTTATGGCCTTGAGATGCAACACAATACGTCGTTGGCTGTTGAAGGACAGTTTAGAATACCTTGACCATGGAAGAAGAAAATATCTGGTTTCAGTCTAAAAATAAATTTTTTACATTGGCAACAACTGTTGTTGTTGTTGTTATCATTTTTGTGGCAGCTTTGTTGTTGCAGCTGCTGTTGTAGTTTTGACATTTTTATTTGCAATCGTAGTTGTTCTCACAGTTTTCATTGTTGTTGCAGTTTCCTTGATGCAGCAGCTCTTGTTGTTGTTATTGTTGGTGTTGCAGTTTTTGTTGCACTCATTATAGTTATTGTTGTTATTGATGTTGTTGCAGATGCATTAGGTGTGATAAAAAAAAACATTCAGAGAAATACATAACGAATACACCAGGACTCACAAGTATATATAACATACAGAAAATAGCACCACAAGGCACCGCGCACATCCTACATAAAACACTTTCAATACAGTAAAAATAAGAGCACCACAGCACATACCCAAGACATGCAGAGCTGCACTCAGTAGTGCAATGAAAGCACGTGATACAAATGAGACTATTGAATAATAATAACAATAATAATAATAATAATAATGTTGTCTCCAAGTGCCTACAGAGTATCTCAACAGGCATGATAGAGCAGCACAATATATTCACTGGGTAATTTGCAAAAACCTGGATTTGCCCCATGAAAAAAACTGGTGGGAACACAAACCACCTCCAGTGCTTGAAAATGACTACATCTCACTTTTGGAACTTTACCATTCAAACTGACAGAAAGATAGATGCAAATAGGCCAGACATCATATTGGAAGACTTCAGACAAAGAACATGCCTCCTCATTAATATGACTGTCCCAATCGATATAAACATATCTGTCAAGACCTACCAAAAACTGAGCAAATATAAAGATCTTGAAATAGAAATCAGCAAAATGTGGAACCTGAAGACTAAAACAATACCTGTTGTCATAGGTGCCCTGGGAATGATAGCAAAAGGGGCTGATTGCTACCTAACTCAGATACCAGGAAACCCAAAAATGGCAGAAATTCAAAAGATAGTGCTCATGGGAACTGCTCATATCCTACGCAAAATACTTTCTATGTAATCTCAAGGTTTAAAACAAGCATAATTTTCGGGGTTTTTTTGTTTTAAATTTCTTTTAGACATTCACTAGTACAACACCAAACCCCACCCCCAAATATATGGCACACTAGGCATAACAACAACATGAACTTCCAACCTGTTGTCTCTTGAGGTCTCTGGGTGAGACTTGGAGCCAACTTGTACAAATATAAAGCAAAAGTCAAACATATAATAATAATAATAATAATAATAATAATAATAATAATAATAATAATGACTTTAAAAGATAAAATATGTGCCACTTCCTTGATGGAACAGAAAGTATGAATGCAAAGAGTAAAGAACCGTAACTAATTACCAAAAAGAGGCATTTGATCTAGCACTCTGTACCAGTTCCACCATCTGCCCCTATTCTACTCTCAGATGTTATGAAGAACAATAAATATCTAAAAATACAGCAAGGGCAAAGTGGGGAAACAAAACAACACAAACTGCCCCTCCCCTCGAAATGTCCATGGTAAAAATAAGAAAATTAGTGCATTACCTTAACACTTGGCATGTTTGAGCAGGTAGAAGTTTTATGATATTTTCGGCCAGATCTCTGGCACATTCTTCCGAACTGATACTGGCTTTTACTGTAATCAATCCAAAAGGACCGTAACAATCAACAACATTTGATGTCGGTAATCTTTTGCCCCAGGTTCCATGGATCTGGAAAGAAAAATACAACATATTTACGTGTTTTGGCTTGGTTTATTTTATAGATTTTTTTTGTGGGAAAAAAAAAATACGAATGTGAAATTTTTTTTAGACAGAAAATGAATGAAGAAATAAATAAAAGAAAGAAAAGGGGAGGGGGAATGTAAACAACAACAACAAAACAACATATTTAATAAATTTTTTGTCTGACAAATCATGTCTTTTATCTTTTATCTTTTGCTGATTTTAGTCATTGGATTGCGACCATGCTGGGGCATTGCCTGGAAGAATTTTTCTTGATTCAATCGACCTCAACACTTATTCTTGTTTTCTTTTTTCCTAAGCCTGGTAATTATTGTATCAATCTCTTTTGGTGAACCACTAAGTTAAAGGGACATAAACACCAATACTAGTTGTGAAATTGTGGTGGGGGACTAACAAAGACACCCACATGCATCCACACCTATATACATATATATGTATATATATATATATATATATATATATATAGATATATATATATATATATATATATATGATGGGTTTCTTTCAGTTTCAAGTTGCCAAATCCACTCACAAAGGCTTTGGTCAGCCCGAGGCTATGGTAGAAGACACTTGCCCTAGCAGTGGAACTGAACCTGTAACCATGCGGTTGGGAAGCAAACCTCTTACCACACAGCCATATCTGTTCAACATGTGTTGAACAACAAATTTAATCTTTTTTTAAATGTATTTGTTGGCTGTGTTTTATTTTGATTTTTTGATTGGTTCATTTAGTTTTCAGCTTTTAGCAGTTGCCTTTCTTTTCCTCACATAAACATACACAGAATCACACACACACGTGCACACACATACATGAACACATACATGCAAGTACATGTATGTACACATATATCCACACACACACGTGCATACATATATGTGTATCCACACATGCATACACACATGCAAGCATACATGCACATACATATATATATATATATATGCACACTCAAACACATGCACACACACACACACACACACACATGCACTCACACACATACATCCACATTCCTTGAGGCTATGTTTCAATGTACAAAGCTTTATTTCTGATTACAAAGAATTTTCTCTGTTTTTTTTAAGTTCCAGCCTGAGGTGGATGGTTTGGATAAGTGGCTTACAATGTTGAAATCCCATTTGAAGACAAATAGTGTGAGTTCAAACCCAACTGGGAAATTTGTGTTTTTATATAAATTATATACAAATATTGCTACTATCATAAGAATTCTACAGTTCTATATTTAAGGAATGAGGAATTATGTGCATTATTTACATCATGACGGATATTTATCCTCATCTTGTTCATTAACACAACGTTTCAGCTGATATACCCATTTCTTTACTACCCACAAGGGGCTAAACACAGAAGGGACAAACAAGGACAGACAAACGGATTAAGTCAATTATATCGACCCCAGTGCGTAACTGGTACTTTATTTATCGACCCCGAAAGGATGAAAGGCAAAGTCAACCTCGGCAGAATTTGAACACAGAACGTAAAGACAGACGAAATACCACAAAGTATTTCGCCCGGCGTGCTAACGTTCTGCCAGCTCGCCGCCTTCAGCTGATATACCCTCCAGCCTTCATCAGGTGTCTTGGAAAAATTTTGAACCTGGTTTTACATTCCTAAGGTATTTTTCGATCTTATTATTATTATTATCCTGGTCACTGCCTGGAATCGAACTCAGACTCTTGGGGTTATTAGACTGCACTTTTAACCACTATGCCATAATGTAAATAATGTTCATAAGAAGTTTTATAAACTTTTGGGAGAAGGTGAAATGATTCTTTCTGGAATAGTGGATCTCAAAGCACACACATAAAGCTATAAACAATAGCCTGTAAATGTTCAGTTATAAAAATCCTTTTAGTTAGAAAATCACAGTGAGTCTTTTAACCCAATATTTCCATGCTATTGTTTATAGCTATATGTGTGCACTTCATGATAAACTCTTCCCAAAATGTATTATATATATATATATATATATATAATATATATATATATATATATATATATATATATATATATTAATTATTATTTGAGGGAATAAAATCCAAACTTACAAGGAAAAAGAATTCAATTTAGAAATACTAAATCAAATTCCACACAATATAATATGTATATAAAATATTAGAAAAAAAACACCATTTATCAATTCAAAATGAATAATTAAATTACATATAATAGAAAAGTTAAAATTAAAATAACAATTAAAAAGTAAACATTAAGTCAATTACAAAAATAATATAATGTATATAATAGGTAGAAAAACGACACTTGTTTCGCTGCTATATTTAAGAAATGATTATAGTAGTAGATTATAGTATTTTTAACCTGATGAGCGACTATATTTATATGCCAGTGATTTCTCTACTACTATAATCATTTCTATAGTCCAACACCCCTAACAAGTAAGCCACGTGCCTCCACACAGCCATACTTGTACCTATATAATAACAAAAGGATCAGGTGCATTCTAGTCAGGCCCATCAAGTCCTTTTAAGGGCTACTGGGGACTACTTTATCTGATGTGTGTATCCCCAAGTTTTTCATTTATTATTTAAGGATGCAGAATGTAATTCAGGGGAGAGAGATTTAGCTGCACTTTCTAGCAAGTTAAGCTACCACTTAGATGCTCTCTCTCTCTCTCTCAGAGAAGGTATTTTAGAATGTGATGTCTTCCTGTGAGGGGTGAAAACAAAAGACAGGGTTGGGGAGGAAAGAAATGTCTAACTGTTTTTCATAAGTAAGGGCTTTGAAGGAACGAAAAAAGGAAATATGGGAGCAGATTTTTTTTGTGTATGTGGGGGTGGGGGAGGTTGTATATATATTATATATATATATATATATATATGTCTTTTATTTTGATATGAAATGAAAGTTAGAGAGAAACGGTACCAAGGCCCTTGGAGTGAGGGAGAAATGTAGCAGAGTAAGGGGGGGGTGACGTGGCGATGAAGACACA
>NC_043017.1:10243288-10250788 GCF_006345805.1 Octopus sinensis | reverse complement strand
CTTTTGTTTTGATATTTCAGTAGAAACACTCTGACTTTCATCATCATCAATCATCATTTGATGTCCGCTTTCCATGTCGGCATGGGTTAGACAGTTTGACCGGAACTGGTATGCCAGAGAGCTGCACCAGGTTCCAGTCTGATTTGGCAGGGTTTCTATGGCTGGCTGCCCTTCCCAACACCAGCCACAAGAGCCATTTACATGACACCAGGAACGGCCATGACAACGATTTCACAGGTGCCATTTACTTGGCATTGTCTCTCTCTCTTTCTCTCTTTTACTTGTTTCAGTCATTCGACTGCGGCTATGCTGGAGCACCGCCTTTAGTCGAGCAAATCGACCCCGGGACTTATTCTTTGTAAGCCCAGTACTTATTCTATCGGTCTCTTTTGCCGAACCGCTAAGTGACGGGGACGTAAACACATCAGCATCGGTTGTCAAGCAATGCTAGGGGGACAAACACAGACACACAAACATATATATATACATACATATATACGACAGGCTTCTTTCAGTTTCTGTCTACCAGATCCACTCACAAGTCATTGGTCGGCCCGGGGGCTATAGCAGAAGACACTTGCCCAAGATGCCACGCAGTGGGACTGAACCCGGAACCATGTGGTTGGTTAGCAAGTTACTTATCACACAGCCACTACTGTGCCTATTGTGTTTCAATTAATTTTAAAAACAATGGAGAATCTCATAAAACAACTTGGCCGTTATTAATCTGGTGTTTGGAACATAAATTAACATGAAATTTTGATGGAAGGTTTTGATTGATCTAAGAACCAGAGGTAGTATCAGGTGGGTTGGTATCAAATGGGACAAAACTAACATTACATCAGGATAGACCCTTTTGTATATATTTTTTCAAAACTTCTTTAATGCATTAAGGCTTTGTAACTTTGATCTTTGTGATTATTGATTAACAAAGAAAAAAAAAAAAGGGCCAGTGGTATATTTAGTTTTCTCAAAACATGTCCAATTGGAATTTATTGTTTTAAATATTGACTCTTTTGGGTCAATATTTTTTTAAATAATGAAGAATTTCAAATAATAATTTTGCCATTTTTAAGTTGGCATTTGGAACATAAATTAAGGTGAGATTACGATGGAAGTTTTTAATTAAGATTACTTAAACCCTTTTGTTACTATATTTCTGCTCAGGTGAGCTGTATTGGTGAAGCAGAAATATGATAAAAGCAATTCCGACCACAGCCATTTCACTCACTTGGTAGCTATGTGATTTCAGGTTCAATCCAAATACATGGCACCTTGGGCAAGTATTTTCTACTATAGCTCCAGGTTAACCAATGCCTTGTAACAGTATTCGGTAGGGGGAATTGTTAGCTCCTGCACGCATTTTTTTCTCTCCTTGTTTCTTTTCTGTGTATCTTTCTGTAGAAGAGCATAGGCTCGAAACGTAAAAGACTTGTTTTATTTCTATTCCTGAGCGCCATACTAATACATTTGTTTGTTTGTACTCCACCTGCCTTCGTCTTTTGTTTATTTTTGTAAACCTTCCCTTTCAATTAATTTTTAAAATAATGAATTTAGTAGAAAAACTGTCAATCTGGTGTTTTGAAACATAAATTAACGTGAAATTTTGAAGGAAGGTTTAAATTTAGATCACTTTAAGACAGGAGGTTTGTATCATAGAAATAGAGGCAAAGTCAGGCAGGCTGGTTGGTTGGTTGGTTGGTAGGTATCAAAAGGGTTAAATTAAAATCTTTCTTCATTATTTCATGTTAATTTATGCTCCAAGCACTAGTTCAACCCTTTTGTTACCATATTTCTGTTGAAATACATTGCCTTTCCATTAAATTTTAAAATAACAAATTTAGTAAAATAACCGTTGTTGTTATTTTGCTGTTGTTTGGAATGTAAATTAACATAAAATTTTAATGGAAGGTTTTAATTCAGATCATTTTAATCCTTTTGTAAGCATATTTCTGTTGAAATACACAGCCTTTGTTTGGATTAATTTTGAAAATAATGCAGAATTTAGTAAAACAACCTTGTCATTAGTAAGCTGGTGTTTGGAATAAAAATTAGCACAGAAGGTTTTAATTAGAAGGTTTTAATTAATCTCTCTTTAACCCCTTAGCATTCAGATTCACCTGACTGGCTCCTGTGCTGGTGGCACATAAAAAGCATCCACTACACTCTTGGAGTGGTTGGCATTAGGAAGGGCAACCAGCTGTAGAAACATTGCCAGATCAGATTGGAGCCTGGTGCAGCCTTCTGACTTGCCAGTCCTCAGTCAAACCGTCTAACCCATGCCATCATGGAAAGTGGACGTGAAAGGACAACGATGATGATGATGGTGATTAGTCAGTGTAATCTAATATCTATTTATTAACATTGTTTTTAATTTGTCCTGCATTATCTTTTTCATGTTGAGACTTTGATGATGTGCTTGTTTATTTCTTGTAAGACATTGTAGGGTAGGCGTGAGAGGCTGAATATAGCTAGTCTGCACGTAAAACAGGTATTACAGGGTGAAAGCAGAAAACTTATATCATAAAAGTAGGTGTGGTCTAAGGTAGGTTTGGTGTTAGAAGGGTTAATAGATGATGTGTTTATCCTAAATATCTTACACTTGGGAGTTCTATCAAGTTCTATCTAGTTGTTTGTTGTGAAGACTGACGAATCTCAGTATTAGATTTTCTTCATTCAGACCAGGAAAATCCATGTAAAAAATGTTTTAACTTTTTGTTACCACATTTCTGTTGAAATGCACAGCCTTTCTTTTAATCAGTTTTGAAAATCATGAAGAATTTAGTAAAGTAACTTTGTTGTTAATTGAACGATTGTTTGGGGCATAAATTATCATGAAATTTCAATGGAAAGGTTTTGATTCAGATCATTTTAAAACAGGAAATATGCATCAGAGAATTAGGGTTAGAGTCAAGCAAGATTAACTGGAAATTTTTAGCAGGGTTGATTTACTGTCAACAGGCTCCCTCTCACTCTCTCTCTCACACACACACACACACACACTGGTTTGTAATAGACTAGAATAAATGATGTGCTAGAATAAGTTTGTGGTGGTGGTGGTCAGTGGCAGGGTTTAAAATAAACGTGTGAAGTGTTTGACCAACCATTTGTGATGCTGTTTAAGAGAAGGACATGACCAATAACAGGTTTATTTTAAAGCTTTACTTTGACAATCTGCCATGAGAACTTGGCAGAAAATCCATGTTAAAGATCTTGGCCGCCAATTAGCAGCAATGTTGGCACTTGATGCAAGTCAGTAAATACTGGGTCCAGAAAAACTTTTGTGACTTCGGGGGAGCCTTATTCCTTCTCAGAATTTAGAGAAAAAAATAATATACCTCAAGCCTCCATCAGCTAGCCATCTTACAGAAACATTAACATCCTTACCTTCCACATCACCTACAACAAAGAGAAGCTCCTCCTTCATTTAGATTTGGCACTCATTGTGAGCTCGGCAGGATAACGGTAAGTAATTACTATACACCATAGCGCTTGTTGGGTCTGACTTTGATGGATCTTTGGTTATTGCTGAGCTGATTGGGAATTGGAGCAACAAAGTAAGAGGTTAGCAGTTCATTTCTTACTTATGTCTGCTGTATTGTATCAGGGTAGAAACCATAATGATATATGTTTGGCAGCTGATGATGAGATGTGTACCTTATGATGTGCTTGTTTATTTGTATATATTGTTGACAGTATTATGTGTTCTCATGGTTTGGGAGTTGTCCTTCATTAAGATTCTAATTCCAATAAGGGTTAAATGTGTTTAGGGTGTTTAGGGAGTTCATAGCTTATGGATTTTGTTGTTTATATTATACCATATCTTCATACTGTGTGATTGGCCTAAATTGGGATTTCAGTTAAGGCAAGGGTAAAACTTGTTGAGGGAGTTTATGGATTATGGAGGTTTTGTAGCAAGTATAACTCTCTAGAACCAAATCTGCAAGGAATAAATATTACAATGGCCCCTGATGTTGTTGTTCTTTAGTTCTAAGTCAGCCTTGATCAAGTAGACCTATGGAGGACGTGTGCCTGTCTGAGTGTCTGATCGTGAACCAAAAACTCAAAACCACTAAGCTACATTCTTTCACCTGTATGGTATTTAATATACCTGTATCTTCCTACGTCGTGAATATAGTTAGTTGTCTGAAGGTGTTTCTTTGTACTGGAGCAAGCATGGAAGAAGGCAGAGACGACATTAGTTCTTTATCTCAAGACACAAAACACTATGAAATAGCGATGATAATAATACGAAATTGAAAGAATACACGTGAAAAATATAGAAATACTAGCTACAGATTGAGACTTTTTTGTGTTGGCTCTGATTTAAGAAACCATATTTTTATGTGTGTGTGTGTGTGTGTGTGTGTGCGCGCACGTGTGTGTGTGTAATGTATGTGTGTGTGTGTGTGTATATATATATATACATGCACACATGTGCACACACACACTCACACAAAGACAGATGCACAAATATATGTTTATGATAAGTCATACATTTATAATATTTATACACCAACATAACGGGTATATATATATATATACACACATATATATATACATATTCATATATACATATACTTATATAATACTCAACATACTCACAAGCACACGCACATATATATATATATATATATATATGCATATATATCTGTATACATGTATGTACTTATGTATATGCATATGCATATACACACATGCACACAAACACAAGTACATACACAAAAACAAGTAGGCATATATCTATACATATACACATATATAAGTATATATGTATGTACATATATATACATGTATGTACATCTATATATATAATATATATGTGTGTATATATATTATATATATATATATATATATCTATATATATATTATATGCATAAAGTATACGTGTGTGTGTGTGCGCATGTATACATCCATTACAGAAGAATCTGAAATGGAAGATCAAGAAGAAATTCTTTAAGAAGCATTAGTCTTCAGTTGACATTCCTAGTTATGAAAGGGGAGGGAGAGGTTATCCCCCTCCCCCAATGCACACATGCACACACACACTTGCACACACTACCTCCGCCATCACCACCACTACTAAAACAGGCTGCTGCCACTTCCATGCCCACCACCACCACCACCACCACCACCATCACCACTGCCGCCGCCACGACCACGACCACCAGAACTTGCATCTTTATTTGTTGGTTTGTCTGTGAATTTAATCCAGCTTAGTAAACTAAGAGAACATCATCATCATCAGCATCACCAATATCATCGTTGTCGTCGTTGATGTCATCATCATCATCGTCATTGTTATTGTTGCTGTTGTCATCATCATCATCCTTGTCACCTCCTTCTCCTCCTCATCATTATCATCAATGTCATCATCATCATCATCATTGTCATCGTCATTATCATCATCATCCCATCATCATTGTGGTAACATCATCTTTATCATCATTGTCATTCCCATCCCCCCTCCTCCTCATCATCATTATCATCATCTTCATCGTCATCTATGTCAACAAGAACAACAAAATGAGCTTGCCAAAACAAAAACCACTCACCACCACCACCACCACTGCAACCATTACCATCTCGCCCAGCTCTCCACCATCACCCATCACAATACCACACCACCACCACCACCACCACCATATCACCACTGCCGCCGCCACGACCACGACCACCAGAACTTGCATCTTTATTTGTTGGTTGTCTGTGAATTTAATCCAGCTTAGTAAACTAAGAGAACATCATCATCATCAGCATCACCAATATCATCGTTGTCGTCGTTGATGTCATCATCATCTCGTCATTGTTATTTTTGCTATTGTCATCATCATCTCCTCACCCTTGTCACCTCCTTCTCCTCCTCATCATATCATCAATGTCATCATCATCATCATCATCATCATTGTCATCGTCATTATCATCATCATCATCATCATTGTGGTCAACATCATCTTTATCATCATTGTCATTCCCATCCCCCCTCCTCCCCATCATCATTATCATCATCTTCATCGTCATCTATGTCAACAAGAACAACAAAATGAGCTTGCCAAAACAAAAAGTATGGGAACACCAACCATCACCACCACCACCACCACCACCACTGCAACCATTACTATCTCGCCCAGCTCTCCACCATCACCCATCACACTACCACCACCACCACCACAATGATCAGAACTCCAAATCACCACTTCCACAACTGCCACCTTTGCAGACCATCACCTTCACAATCGCTTCCCTGACAGATCTACAGCATCATTTAATGTCCACTTTACCAGGCTTGCATGGGGCAGACAGAATGCATTGAGGCAGATTTTCTACTGTCAGATGCCCTTCCTGTTGCTATAACCAAGCAAGGCAGTCTTTTTCCCCTTGGACAGAAATGTTTTCCACAGAGAACTAAAAACAAACAATATTTCTTGTTTGATGATGATCATCATCATCATGTTGATCATCGTTTAATGTCTGTTTTCCATGCTGGTATGGGTTGGATGGTTTGACTTAGGTCTGGAGAGCCAGCGGCTGCACCAGGCTCCAATCTGATCTGACAAAGTTTCTACAGCTGGATGCTCTTCCTAACACCTACCACTCCTAGCATGTGGGTGCTTTTTATGTGCCACCGCGGCACAGGGGCCAGTCAGACAGGCCTGGCATCAATCACGTTTGGATAGGGTTTTTACGTACCAGCAGCACAGGGGCCAGTCAGGGGGCACTGGCCACAAGATAATGATGAAGATATTTGTTGACAACCAGTATGTTGTTTACAACCATTATGTACACACAAGCAAACACACCTGCATATCTTTTATTCTTTTATATGCTTCAGCCTATATAAAACAGTGTGTCTCATCCAAAATACAAACACACACACACACACAATGACATCGACAACAACCACTGAGCCATGCGTGAAGGCACATGGTTCAGTGATTAGAGCATTGGGCTCATGATCACGAGATAATGAATTCGATTCCTAGACCAGGCTGTGTGTCGCGTTCTTGAGCAAGAAACTTCATTTACGTTGCTTCAGTTCATTCATCTGTAGAAGTGAGTTGGGATGTGACTGATTCCAAGCTGTATTAGTTTTTTACAATTATTCTAAAATATTTCCCCTGGAAGCCTTTAATTTATAAAAATATGGATGATACGGCCTGGTAGGCAGCTAAACAGCTAGACAACAGACATTTTGTCATTGTTGGTGCTATTGTTGCTTAACCATTCCAGGTATGACCATCCCACCTTGTTTCCTAGAAACAGTGTGGGACTGAATCCAAAACCATGTGGTTGCAAATTAAACTTCTTAACCCCATAAAAGCCAAATCTTCCTCAAATCACATCTAATATTGTTAATATAGAAGTCGCAGGGTATTTCTGAAAGTACTTAATCCACAATAAGCTTCTATTTTAATAATGTTAGATAAAGCATGATTTATTCAAAATAATGTGGAGTGGCTGTGTGGTAAGAAGCTTGCTTCCCAACCATATCGTTCTGGG
>NC_043017.1:10227042-10237042 GCF_006345805.1 Octopus sinensis | reverse complement strand
AATAAAGCTTATTACTCTACCTCTGGTATTTGAGTACTCTTTTTTCCACCTTGTTTCACATTTATGTGCTTACTCCGGTATATATATGTATGTATATATGTATGTATATATATATATATATATATATATAAAGTTAATCCAAACATGAAAGCACAAAAAAACACAACAACGCGAGGACGTGGAACAAATATAGTATTATTGGACACTCAGGAAAGAAGGAAAGAAGGAGGGTTTAACGTTTTGAGCAGAGCTCTTCGTCGGAAACATAGGAGAAGGAAAGATCCAGAGAAGGGTAGACAGAGGAAAAAAAATCTCCAACGGTACACACGTGGTCATATATATATATATATATATATATATACAATGGACTCTCCTGTTGAAGACATTGCATGAGAGTTCAGTGAGGAGGCAAAAATATTGATATATATATTATAAAATATGTGTGTGTGTGTGTGTATATATATATATATATATATACATACGTGTGTGTGTGTGTGTGTTTATATATGTGTATGTGTGTAGTTATTTGGTGGGGTGAATGTGTTAAGCAGTGTGTTATGCTCTAACAGCATAGCCAAAAAAAAACAACCCTCCACCACACACACACATGCACACATACACACACACACACACACACACACACACATGGCACCATCAAGAATTATTATTAAAGAATTATTCACAGTTATGCTGTTACCGTAGCAACAACTCCTTCTTCTGCCTTCATGTTCCTTCTCTTTTCTTTTTAATTTTTTCTTTACTCTTTTTCATTTATTTCTTCACCTTTTCTTCCTCCATTCATCTTAAGTTTTACCCTCTCCTGTTTCTCATTCACCTCCACCGCCTCCTCCTTCACCACCACTACCTTCTTCTTTTTCTTCTTCTTTTTTTCTTCTTCTTCTTCTTTTTCTTCTTCTCTTCTTCCTCCCCTCCTCTCCATCCTCCTCCTCCTCCTCCTCCTCATCATCATCATCATCATCCTTCTTCCAAGCCGGAAACCACAGCCTTGAAGATGAGCCTCATCATGTAAGGTCTGTAGAGCTTGATGAGGATGTCCTGCAAACCTATCGTAACTGTTGAAGAACTAGCAGAGAAGCTTGGATTTGGTCTTTCAACCATTCATCGACACCTGTGTGCCATCGGAAAAGTCAGTAAATTGGGTCAATAAGTTCCTGATAAACTTTTCGAGTCTAATCACACGCAGAGAGTGAATGTGTGCTCTTCTTTGCTCTCATGTCTCATGAATGAACCTTTTGGGGGCCGAATAGTGACTGGTGACAAGAAATGGGTTCTCTTTAAAAATGTCAAGCACCAAAGACAGTGGATAAGGAGAGAAACACCAGCACCCCAAGCTAGTAAAAGGTTTTCACTGACATAAGGTGTTGTTATCTGTTTGGTGGGATATGAAAGGCTTATTCCACTTTGAACTTCTAAACCCGAATCAAATGATAACAAAGGGGATCTATTGCAAACAGCTTGAGCAGCTTAAGTCAGTGCTAGAAGAAAAATGACCCTCTTTGGTTTCATGACGAAAGGTGTTCTTCTATCAGGATAATGATCGGCCACATACAGCAAGGATGACATTCCAAAGGCTGGAGCAGTTTCAATGGGAAACGAACCCCCACACACCATATTCACCAGACATTGACCCATCTGATTATCATTTATTCCGCAGTCTTCGAAATCATTTGGACAGAAAAAATATGAATTCTGTAGACGAGGTCAGAACAGTAGTGGAGGAGTATTTTTCATGAGGGACAAGGGAATTTTGGAAGAGGGGCCTTGCAAATCTACCAGATAGATGGAAGAGCATTGTGGAAAATGTAGAAATGAATGTAGATTAAAAAAGAACTTTGTTTATCTTAATTTTGAAAAATAAAAGAGGTATAAAAAACTGCATTATTTATGGGATGACCCTATATTTTAGAACACACTCAACTATATATAAATGCATACATATGCTTGTTTGTTTGTGTGTATGTGTGCGTGTGTTGGTCTCTCATCATCTGAATGTTTGTATCCTATAACTTAGCAGTACAGTAAAAAAGATTGATGGAATAAGTAGTGGACTTAAAATAGGTATTAGGGTTCTTTTAATTGACTAAAACTTTGAGGTGGTGCACCAGCATGGCCACAGTGCAATGACTGGAACAAGCAAGACAATAAAACTGTACATAGATGTATACTTACATATATACACACACATATATATATACACACATACATATATACACACACAGGCTGTTTTGTATAAATACTTTTCACACATTTATTCATATACCTGCTCACCTGTACACATTCACACATCTCTCTCTCTCACTCTCTCTTCACACACAGACACATGCACGCACACACACACATGCACACACACACATACACACGTACACATACACATGCATGCACTTACCTACACACATATACCTATATACATATACACATATACACATACAAACACGCACACTTATATGTACAGTACACACATACAAACATACACACATACATACATACACACACTCACACACACATATAGATACATAATACATACTACATATACTCACACATGCACATACATACACCTATAGACACATCCACACATACATACATATATATATATATATATATATACACTGAGAGGAAGAGAGAGAAAGAGGTGATAGATAGATATAGACATACATGCACACATACATACATACATACATACATACATACATACATACATACACACGCAGACGCACACGCACACACACACATATCCATGTGCACACCAGCACCTCTCTGTAGACAGACATTCTGACTTCCATTCCGGTAAAGGTTACTGCCATGTCACCATAGACTCTTGTCATGTCTTTGGTAAATGGAAGCATTCAGGCACAAATATTCCAAGTGGCCTGCAGATATCTCCTGACATTTCACTACATATATTCTGGCACCTTCTCTGCAAGTCAGACACACACGCGTACACACACACACGTACACACATGTACACACACACGCAGGTACATACACACATACACAAACACACACACACAAACACGTACACAAACATGTACACAGACACGTACACACACACATGTACACACACACACGAACACACACACACAAACACACACACAAACACACACACACACACAAACACGCTCACACACACATGTACACACACACACAAACACACACACACGTACACACACATGCACAGACACACACACGTACATGCACACATCCACACACACACACAAATATAGATACACACATACATACATGCAAACCACATAGAGAAACACGCATAAACACATACAGACATACATACACATACATGTACATACACACTCGTGTATACTGAGAAATGTACACGCAGTCACGCATACTTAGGTTTATGTAAAATATATGTATGTATGCACATAAATACATACATATGTACACACATGCGTTTATATAGAATATACATATGTATACACATACATGCCTCACATATTCTGGCCTCAATGTACACACACATTAACATACATAGACTTGACATGCACATGCACATACACACACACACACACACATGCACACACACATACTCAAATGCACACACTAACACTCACAGACACACACATACATGTGCACACACCCACATGCACACATGTGTGCACGCACGCACACACACATACACACACATTTACATAAAAATATACACATAAAAACACACAAACACACACATAGGCCTGGAGCATGCACACATATACACATACACACGTTAATATAAAAATATACAAATGCACACACACACACAGAGACAGAGTTACACATGCACACACACAGTTACACATACACATACACACACAGTTACACACACACAGTTACACACACACAGTTACACACACACACACAATTACACACACACACAGTTACACACACACACAGAGTTACACACACACAGTTACACACGCACACACACACTTACACACTATTACACACACACACATGCACTCACATGCCCAGAGAGACATGTACAAACATGCATATACATATAGTGTGGGCCAAAAGTCATGCACCAAAATTAAAACTTGTACGTAATGAACAAAGAGAATAATGATGATAATTATAAAAATAATAATAATAATAATTTCAGATTTTGCCACAAGGTCAGCAATTTTGGGTGAGAGGTTGAGTCAATTACATCGACCCCAGTACTCAACTGGTATTCATTCCATTAACCCTGAAAGAATGAAATGCAAAGTTGACTGCAGCAGAATTTGAACTCAGAACGTATATAGATGGGCAAAATACTGCTATGCATTTTTTTAACAATTCTGCCAGCTCACTGCCTTAATAATAATAATAATAATAATAATGATAATAATAATTATAATAATAATAATAATAATAATAATAATAATAATAATAATAATAATAATAATAATAATAAATGCCCTGATGCAGTACCAGGCAGTGGCTCTCATGGCTTCTGATCTTAACTGATTGGAAGTGTTATCATGTACATTGTTTTGTCTTGGTATAAAAGATGGGCTACAGCAAATATTCTGACTCAATACCACAGATTTGCTTGTCAGTTGTTTGACCTTAACCAGTTGAGCATGTCCCTTAGTGGCTGACGATATGTGCATCTCTGATCACGAGCAGAAGTAGTGGGGGAGCATCATAGCCATGTGTTGAAAAGGATTCTTTGGGATGTGAATAATTCACCTCTGGAAACATGGGTGGTTCTTTCAACATCCTTAAACAACCCTTATTCAGGGACCTTTTGAGCGGGATGGGCTACTCAACCTGAAGAAAATTCTAACTGGGCCCCACCTGCAAGGTCATGTGCTGTTTATCTTGATATGAGATCACCATGTCGCGCACATATGGTTGTGATGCATGTGCCTGGTGTACCCTTATCAGACGGGTAGTCATGATGGGTATATTGGGCTTCGTATATTTTACCCCAGTGTCACTTTGATGGCATGAACTGCTCTCTCACTCAATAATAATAATAATAATAATAATAATAATAATAATAATAAGCCTTGTGAGTGGATTTGGTAGACGGAAACTGAAAGAAGCCCATTGTTTATATACATGTGTGTGTGTGTATGTGTAAGTGTGTGTGTATGTGTGTGTGTGTCTATGTCTGTCCCACCCCATACAATACTTGGCAACCGCTGTTGGTGTGCTTATGTCCCATAACTAAGCAGTTTGGCAAAAGAAAGTACCAGGTTTTAAAAAAATAAATACTGGGATTGATTCATTTGATAAATTTTCTTCAAAGTGGTGCCCCAGCATGGCCACAGACCAAAGCAAGTAAAAACTAAAGCTATATATATATATATGACGGGCTTCTTTCAGTTTCCATCTACCAAATCCACTCACAAGGCTTTGGTTGGCTTGAGGCTATAGAAGAAGACACTTACCCAAAACGCCATTATTTCACTCTCTTTTCTCTTTCTTTCTCCTCATCTTTTATGTAAAACTACCACCCCACCCCCCTCACACACTCACAGAAATTGTAAACTGTCCTTGTGATGGCCTCCTCATCTGATGCACCTTTGGCAAATAGCAGAAATTAGTATCATCATCATCATCATCATCATCCTCATTGTCTTGATCATCATCGTCATCATCAACATCGTCCTCACCATCGTCATCATCATCATCATCATCATCATCATCATCATCATTATTGTTGTTGTCGTCTTCATCCTCCTCCTCCTCCTCATCATCATCATCATCATCATCATATATCATCATCATCATTATTGTTGTTGTCGTCTTCATCATCATCCTCCCCCTCATCATCATCATCATCATCATCATCATCCTCATCATTATCATCATCATCATCATCATCATCATCATCATCATCATCATCATCATCATCGTCATCCTCCTCCTCCTCATCATCATCATCATCGTCATCATCATATATCATCATCATCATTATTGTTGTCGTCGTCTTCATCCTCCTCCTCCTCTTCCTCATCATCGTCCTCGTCCTCATCCTCGACATCATCCTTCCTACATGTATATTTCATTTGTAAAACAGTTTCAGAAAGAACAAACAAACAAACAAATACAAAGGAAAAAAAATACGCAGAAAACATTTTTAGAATTTTCAAATTTCCGTGAAATACTTGAAAATTAATTTGTTTTTGATTAAATATATATTTAGATGCGTGCGTGTGTATATGTATGTGCATACGTGGTAATGCATGGATGTATGTGTGTGTTTAAATATATATCTATGCATGTATATATAAATGTGTCTATATATGTATACGAGTGCATATATATATATATATATATACATATATACATACATATATATATATATATATATAATATATATATATATATATATATATATATATATACATAGATATATATATATGTATGTATATATATATATTATATATATATATATATATATATATATATATATTATATATATATGCTCTCATATACACATATGTGTGTGTGTGCATGCACGCATATAAATATGTATATTTTTTACACTCATACACATCCACACATAATCATAGATATTTAGACGTATAAATTATTTTTTTTTAATTAAGTGCTCAAAGTAATGCGTTTGATAATGTCATAATGTTCCTCCGTTGTTTTGTCTTTTAAATTTTAGTTGTTTTTTTTTGTGGTTCTTGTTCCAGTTTGTTGTTGTTGTTTTTGTTGTTGGCAGTGGTGGTGGTGGCGGTGGTGGCGGTGGCTGTGGCAGCGGCGGTGGCAGTGGTGGTGGTGGTGGTGGCGGAGCTGCTGGTGGTGGTGGTGGTGGTGGTGGAGCTGGTGGTGGTGGTGATAGTGGTGATGGTGGTGGTGGTGGTAAGGTGTTCGAGTGTTGGCCCAAAACAAAAAAGAATAAGCAACATTACTTCCCATTCTTTACATTCTGAGATCAAACTTCACTAAGGACAACTTTGCCTTTCGTTCTTTCAATGGTAAAAAAAATCAAAGTTACATCTGGCCTTTCCAACAAGGGACATGTCTTGTCTGGAAAAGGGTCTTTACGTTAAAGAATTGAACATACAATTTCCTGTAATTCAGACCACCTCATGGCCACAACAGAAAAAATGGAAAAGGCGTTGCCCCAGAGGGTTGCAAAGGTGATACACTGAAACAGCCACTCTGACTCACAGGGCTCAAACTTGCAGATTCCAAGAAAGTTCTGGGGTCAATGGTATTAACTCCTTACTTCCGTATCATGCATTTAAGAATGTAAATGTATTCCCTAATTTGATTCTTCCATTATGCTGCTGAATTTCATGACTTCTGCTATTATCTGTTACTAAATTTCATGGCATATAAAACTTACTTTCTTTCCAAAGACTCACCCTGGGTCCCATACGCAAAGTTGGGCTAAAAACGTTTTTACATGGTTTGGCTGTTTGATAAGAAGCTTGCTTCCCAACCACATGATTCCAGGTTCAATACCACCACATGGCACCTTGGGCATCCGTCTTCTACTATAGCCTTGGGCTGACCAAAGCCCTGCGAGTGGATTATATAGGGCAGAACCGTTAGCACGCCGGGCAAAATGCGTAGCTGTATTTCGTCTACCGTTACGTTCTGAGTTCAAATTCCGCTGAGGTCGACTTTGCCTTTCATCCTTTCGGGGTCGATAAATTAAGTACCAGTTAAACACTGGTGTCGATGTAATCGTCTTAATCCGTTTGTCTGTCCTTGTTTGTCCCCTCTGTGTATAGCCCCTTGTGGGTAATAAAGAAACATATATAGACAGAAACTGAAAGAAGACCAGTGTGTGTGTGTGTGTGTGTGTGTATGTGTGTGTGGTGTGCATGTGTAGTAAGATGTTTGTTTCCCTTATACATGATTCTGGGTTCAGCAAAAGAGGCTGATGGAATAAGTACCAGGCTTGAAAAGATAAGTACTGGGGTCAATTCATTCAACTAAAAACTCTTCAGGGCAGTGGTGCTACAGCATGGCCACAGTCTAATGACTGAAACAAGCCAAAGATAAAAAACGTCCTGCTGAAATTGGGCTGCACCTAATGCCCCCCGTATGTCTTTTATGCCACCGAGTACGGTGTGTATAAATAAGCATATCAAACAAGCTTTTTGGTTACAAAATGCCTCATAAAATTACTCTGGGCCCTATTTGCGAAGCTGGTCCTATGTTCCATGTTTTTATGTACTAAAACCCTTTTCTCCTGACTATGCACAACCAAAATTGTGGTGGGACAGACGTGCCATCAAATGCAGTAAATATTCTTTTCTACTCTAGGCACAAGGCCTGAAATTGGTGGGGTGGGGCCCAGTCAATTAGAACGACTCCAGTACACAACTGGTACTTAATTTATCGACCCTGAAAGAATGAAAGGCAAAGTCAACCATGGCGGAATTTGAACTCAGAATGTAAAGACAGATGAAGTACCACTAAGCATTTCGCCCAGTGTGCTAACATTACTGCCAGCTCGCAACCTTCGAAAATGCAGTAAATATTAACACACATACATTAATTAAATACTCATTAATTAAATGTCACTAAGTACTTTGCCCGGCTTGCTAACAATTCTGCCAGCTCCCCATCTTTCATTCATTAAATATTGACTTCAAATTTTGTCACAAGGCCAGCAATTTTTTTTTTGGCGGGGAGTGAGTCAGTTGGTCAATTAAATTGACCCCAGTGCTCAACTGGGATTTATCTTACTGACCCTGAAAGAATTAATGGTAAAGTCAACCTCGGCAGAATTTGAATTCTGAAGATGGACGAAATACTGCTAAATATTTCACTCAATTTTTTTATTTTTTTATTTTTTTTATTTTACTTGTTTCAGTCATTTGACTGCGGCCATGCTGGAGCACCGCCTTTAGTCAAGCAAATCGACCCCGGGACTTATTCTTTGTAAGCCCATTACTTATTCTATCGGTCTCTTTTGCCGAACCGCTAAGTGACGGGGACGTAAACACACCAGCACCGGTTGTCAAGCAATGCTAGGGGGACAAACACAGACACACAAACACACACAGACACACACACATATATATATATATATATACATATATATGACAGGCTTCTTTCAGTTTCCGTCTACCAAATCCACTCACAAGGCATTGGTCGGCCCGGGGCTATAGCAGAAGACACTTGCCCAAGGTGCCACGCAGTGGGACTGAACCCAGAACCATGTGGTTGGTTAGCAAGCTACTTACCACACAGCCACTCCTCTGCCAGCTTATCATTTTCCATTAATTAAATATCAAAAAGTATTATTAATTCTTAATATATATTAATATTAATTAAATACTGTTGTTTCGTGTTTTCTTTACTAAATATATATTTTTTTTTTTCTTTTTTGTTTTTATCTTTCCAGCGGCACTGCTCAGCTCATTACCTCATTGCTTTGTTGAAATTGAAGCCGGCTACTGCGATCGTCTTTTCCAGTCATTGGTTCCTGCGATTCTGCCGTTCTCTTCATGCTTCCCATTTGCTCGGCTACGAGAGAGCGACGACGGCGACAAGAACCATACGATGGCATCATCGACATCTGCTGAAGAGATGCTGGACCAAAGCAAACCGAACCAGCTCCCTGTACCAGTCCTAGGAATCACGCTTCAGTTTCAAGGAAGCAACCAACTGCTTGCTGCACGTTCTTTGCAGAGCCTGCCTGAAGTCGGCTGGCAACCCCTCGTGCTGCCGGGGGCCGTGGCGCGAGTCCTCGACGACGGCCTGCATTATTTCATCCATGAAAGTCTCAACCTGCCCCTCCTGGCCGTGAAAACCGGATGCCCACAGGCTGGTGTACAGCTTGTTGTGTTTGTCCAAGAGGAGGCCAATTTTCGCATCATGGAACAGTTTTACGGTAAGCTCTTTGGTGTGAAACCAATAGAGCACGGCAGCCCCGGCAGCGCCATCTGTACTTCGATTATGCCCCTTTCACCACAGATGGAGTTTGTTTTGGCATTCTACCGTGGTTTGAAAACTCAGTCAATGAAGAAAGCTGCACTCTATGTTCATGTGAAGGATGTTTACACCATCCGTGGGA
>NC_043017.1:10207042-10222042 GCF_006345805.1 Octopus sinensis | reverse complement strand
CTCCAGCTACATGTATTGAGTGCTACTTTCTGTCATTTGTTCACTGACTCATGTACATACATATATACTTTATATTATATATATATATATATATATATATATATATATATATAATATATATATATATATATATATATATATGCATATATTTGTATGTAAATACATATGTACATGCATATAAATGTTAGTGTGAATTTAGGTGTATATTATGTGTATATACATATATGAGCACTCAAGTATATATATGTGTGTGTTGTGCATGATGGTGTCTGAGAAGAGAGAGAGACAGAGATGAGAGAGAGAGAGAGAGAGGATGTACAGAGAGAAAATGAGGTACAGAGAGCGTATTCATATGGTGTATATATATACATATATAATATATATATTCATATATATATATATATATATATATATACATATACATATATATATATATATATATATATATATATTCATATATATATACCTATATAAATACACTATATAATGTATGCGTATATGTATACACATGTCTGTCACATGTGTATACATCCACTAAGTGTGTATATGTCTATCAATTTGTCATTAAATGCTCTCTAACTGATCTGTAAAAGCTTTGTTGAAAAAAAAATGAAAAAAACAAAAAGGAAAAAAGAAATGTTACATAAAAAAATAAGAAATACAATTTAAATTAAATTAAATAAAATTTCAAAAAAAATTGTCAAAATTTAATTTGTTGCTTTCCTTGGTTCTTAATTTTGTATTACGTGGCTATGTTTTGTTTTTTTTTTGCTAATTTATTTATGGTAGTCGTGGTGAGGCTAGTAGTGGGAGTGTTGTTGTTGTTATTGTAGCAGCAGTAGTAGTGGTATTTGTAGCGCAGCAGCAGCAGCAGCAGCAGCAGCAGCAGCAGCAGTAGTAGTAGTAGTATAGTAGTAGTAGTAGTAGTGGTATTGGTAGCAGCAGCAGTAGTAGTAGTAGCAGCAGCAGTAGCAGCAGCAGTAGTAGCAGTAGTAGTAGTAGCAGCAGCTGCAGCAGTCATATTGGTTGTTGTAGTAGTAGTAGTAGTAGTAACATAACTTTGTGGGGTGGGGCAAAGGGGCATTTCACCTTGGCCGATGCTTTTATGGAGGCGGCACTTGTAGGTCTTCTGAATAAACTTGTCTAGTCTTGGAGTCCCAGGAAAGGCAAGGTAAACACAAGGTCCTTCCCTGAGTGGCACACAGACTGGCCACACCACTGACTAAGAAGAAGATCAAAATCCAGAGGAGGTTCCCAAATACCCACCATTCCTGTTGATGCTTCAAAAGAATATACCCAGGTGCATTTTGTGGAAGGTAAAACTCAGTCAGATTTCCACCAATGCAAGATGTAAAAAGATGACCAACAGCAATTTGGTAAAAAGGGCTCAACATTAACTAGGAACAAGTTGAAATGTCATCCTTTGAGATTTCAAAGACGAGGACACCAAAGTGAAACAAGGACTTGAAACACTTTATCTGTGGCAGTGGAACAGTTCAAACCATAAATCAGTTGTTCATTTACTTTGTAACCCTTCTGATACCAGAATTTGAACTCAGATATGCAACGCCGGACGAAATGTTGCCAAGCATTTTGTACACCATTTCAATAACAACAATTATTTTACTAAATTCTTCATTATTTTCGAAATGAATTGGAACAACAGAAATATGGTAACAAAAGGGTTAAAGTGATCTAAGCTAAAACTTTCTATCAAAATGTCATGTTAATTTATTTTCAAAAACAAACAGCCTCCTAATTACAGATATTTTTCAAATTTCAAAATTCATTGAAACAGAATAAGGTAGGACAAAAAGCTAAACTGACCTCAACATCATTTGAACTCAAAACAAAAAAGAACAAGGGCACCCAGAGAGTGAAAATCTCTGCTAAAGCAACACCAACGTCCTCTCAAAAAAGAGACCGATAGAATAAGTACTGGGCTTACAAAGAATAAGTCCCGGGGTCAATTTGCTCGACTAAAAGGTGGTGCTCCAGCTTGGCTGCAGTCAAATGACTGAAACAAGTAAAAGAGTAAAGAGTAAAAGAGAGAGTGCCGTGTCCCAAGATCTCAGGATTTATTTCGTCTTATGCCTACAACAAATGTGCCTAAATTCAAGTCTTTGGAATTTAACTAGGTCTGAAAAACAAAATATGAAGCTTTTCTCATGTCACAAAATTGTTTCTTACGTGCAACAAAATAAGCTTTACATAAATATTTTTTAAATTGCCAGAAAAAATGTTTTCTTTCCAAGAAGCTGAAAAATAATAAACAACTGCAAACCCATGGACATTTAATTTGTATAATTTAAAGATGATTATCACCTCAGATTTAAAGATATGACTTCACAAATATGGCTAATTATTCATTTAGCTCTAATTAGGTAAGATTTTGACCAATTCTGCGACCATTCAGTTTGTCGTATTTCCTAAAATATTCATCCAAATTTCACAAATGATGCACCAAAATGTTTCTTTTTGGATGCTCTCCAAGATAAAGTGCAGCAGGAATTACATTTAAATATTTACAAAAATTCATAGTGATGCCTATAAACTGACAGACAGACAGACAGAGAGATAGATTGAAAGACTGAAGGACAAATAGAGAGATACAGATAATAGAGATAGATATATGTGTGTAGGTGTGTTTATATATATATAGTTTATATTACATATATATATAAATTAGATATATATTCTTTTCTTTTATGCTTTTATTTGTTTCAGTCATTTGACAGCGGCCAAGCTGGAGCACCACCTTTTAGTCGAGCAAGTCAACACCAGGACTTATTCTTTGTAAGCCTAAAACTTATTCTATTGGTCTCTTTTTGCCGAACGGCTAAGTTACAGGAACGTAGACACACGGTTGTCGAGCGATGTTGGGGGGTCAACAGATACACAAACACACACACACACACACACACAAAAGGGCTTCTTTCAGATTCTGTCACAAGGCTTTGGTTGCCCCAAGGCTATAGTAGAAGACACTTGCCCAATGTGCCATGCAGTGGGACTGAACCCGGAACCATGTGGTTGGTAAGCAAGCTACTTACCACACAGCCACTGCTGCACCTATATATATATATATATAGATATATATATATATATATATATATATATATGTGTGTCGTGTGTGTGTGGTGTTGTATGTATATTATATATTATATATATGCCTCAGTATCATCACTACATCTTTTTAAGTCATCATCATCATTTTCTTCAGCTTCTTCCTCTTCTTTTTCTTATTCTTTTTCCACTTGGTCCTCCATGTCCTTTGCCTTCTTCTTCTCTCCTCTCTCTGTCTCTCTCTTCCTTCTCTTTCAGTATACACATGCATACTTTCTAAACAACCAGACGCATGTCTATAAAAACAGAGAAAATATATCTATTTAAGTGTATGTGTATATACATACATATATATAATATATATATATATATATATATTATACACACATATATATATATACATATATATATATATATATATATATATATATATACATATATATATACATATACATATATATATATACATATATATATATATATGTATCTATATATGCATAGGTGCACATCAATACACACACACACATATATATATATAATATATATATATAGATAGATATATATATATATGTATGTACAATATGCCATAGATACATAAATACTTAGGTGCATTAGTGAAAATGCTTTCATGCATACAGCATGTGCATTTGTGTGTATGTGATCAAGAAAGACAGGAAGATAGATAGATAGATAGACTGACGAATGGATAGATAGATAGACAGACAGACAGACAGACAGACAGACAGACAGATAGATAGATAGATAGATAGATAGATAGATAGACACAGTTAGACAGATAAATTGATAGATATATATATATATAGAGAGAGAAATAGATAGATAAATAGATAAATATATATATACATATGTAGATGGATAGAAAGATAGACAGATAAGTAGATAGCTAGATGCATACCTATATACAGACACAAACACACACACACACACACACAGATACTTCAGTACATACATATGTCAATAGGTAGGTAGACAGATGGATGGATAGAGAGGTATATATAGAGAGGCAGATATATATATACATATATATTATATATATATATATAGAGAGAGAGAGAGAGAGAGAGAAGAGAGTGTGTATGTATGTAAGCTAATAATTAATTGCACACCATTCCTTAACTGGCTGTGTCACCCCTTTAACATGGAATGGCAAACAGAAATAACCTTCGAATCGAATCGATAAGTTCGCCGTATTATCATCTTGGCTTTGTACAGAATTCCGAAGTGACATTATTAAAAAAGCATTTAGTGCCAGCCCATGATGGCTTTTCGGTCTTTCTCTCCTTCCCATTCTCTCTCTCTCTCTCTTTCTCTCTCTCTCTCTTTCTCTCTCTCTCTCTCTCTCTCTCTCTCTCTCATTGGCTCTCTAACTCTGTTATTCTCTCTCTCTCTTTCTCTTTCTCTTTCACTCAGTTTATCTGTCCTTCTTTCTATCTATCCATTTATCTTGGTATGTATGTATTAATACGCATATATACTTATATGTAGATAGACTGACAGAGAGTGAGGAAAAAAGAGAGAGTAAGAGAGAGAGAGGCAAATAACATACACATACATACATATATGTAATAGATGTGTGTGTATGTATATATATATAATATATATATATATATATATATATATATATATATATATATATATACATATATATATATATCTAAATTCTTTCTATCAGTATCTATCAATACCTATCGCTATCCATCCATCCATCAATCAATCAATGAGTCTATCTATCTATCCATCTATCCATTTATATATATCTCTATCTATTTCTATCTCTCTGTCTGTCTCTCTGTCTGTCTCTCTGTCTGTCTATCTATCAATCTATCTATCTGTCTCTCTATCTCTCTATCTATCTATCTATCTATCAGTCTATCTATCTGTCTGTCTATCTATCAGTCTATCTATCTATCAGTCTATCTATCTGTCTGTCTATCTATCTATCTGTCTATCTATCTGTCTGTCTGTCTTTAACCCTCACTTTCTCACTTATTCTTCACACTTTCTATCTCTCTCTCTCTTTTATAGTCCATTTCCTTCTCCACCCCACCCTCTGTCATTCTGTTTCTCTATGTATATAAGAAAATATATATGTGTATGCATGCATGTATGTATGTGTGCATGTAACTATGTATATATGTGTATGTGTATATGGCAAATGTGTGCATATATATATACATACATGCATACATACATACATACATACATACATACATACATACATACATACATACATACATATACATATATATATGTGCATGTGTGTGTATATATACATATATGCACACATACATTTTATATCTGATATATATATATATATATATATATATATATATACTATATATATATCACATATATATTTATATTTATATATGTATATATTCATACACACACACATATATATATATACACATACACATATATATATATACATATGCACAAACACGCACACACATGTGTGTGTGTGTATAAAATCTCTTTCCCCACACCCATCCCCCTTCACACTATCTCCCTTTTCATTATTTCTCCTCCCCCTCTCACTCTCCCTGTCTCTCCATCCCTCCCTCCATTCGTCCTCTTTCCCCTCCCCCAGCACCACCACACATCACACCACCTCCATTCCTCCACCATACCTTGAACCCCCCACCACACACACACACACACCCTCACTCCGCCCTCCACCCACCCTCAAACTCCCACCTAAAATGTCTTCCTGTGGTGTTAACCCAGTCTAATCTGAATTATGAAAGGATTTCTGTTTGATGAGAAGCTTTTGTGTGTGTGTGCGTGTGTATGTGTGTGTGTGTATGTGTGTGTGTGTGTGTGTGTGTGTGAGATGTACACCTATGTGCAAGTCCTTCCTGGATTTTTCATGTGATTATAGGTGTGTGTATGTATGTATGTGCATTTTTGTATATGTATGGGTTAGTGTGTGTGTGTGTGTGTGCGTGCATATATAAGTGTGCATAGAGATATAAATGTATAGATGTGTGTGTTTGTGTGCATCTGAGTGTGTATGCAGACATGATCCTCTTCCTGTATTTTTATGAGATTATATCTGTATTTGTATAATAAATGTGTATATATACATATGTATATATGTATGTATGTATGTATGTATGTATCTATCTATCTATCTATCTATCTATCTATCTGTATATATATATATATCACTCTCTCTTCTTATATATATATACATTTATATTTATATCTATGTTTATATAAATGGATGTATAGATTATATATATATGAATGAATATGTAAATATATATATATATTTATATATGTGTATATAAACATGTGTATAAGGCGCAGGAGTGAGTGTGTGGTAAGTAGCTTGCTTACCAACCACATGGTTCCGGGTTCATTCCCACTGCATGGCACCTTGGGCAAGTGTCTTCTACTATAGCCTCAGGGCGACCAAAGCCTTGTGAGTGGATTTGGTAGACAGAAACTGAAAGAAGCCCATCACATATATGTATATATGAGTATGTGTGTGTATATGTTTGTGTGTCTCTCTTTGACAACTGATGCTGGTGTGTTTACGTTCCCGTAACTTAGCAGTTCGGCAAAAGAGTCTGATAGAATAAGTACTAGGCTTCCAAAGAATAAGTCCTGGGGTCGATTTGCACGACTAAAAGTGGTGCTCCAGCATGGCCACTGTCAAATGACTGAAACAAGTAAAAGAGTAACAAAAGTATATATGTATATATATATATATATATACACATATATTTATAAATATATATATATATTTATATATATATATATATATATATATATATATATATATAATATATATATGAATATGAATATATATACAAGTGTGCGTGTGTGTATTTCTTATCATTAAGTCTATTCTCCAAGTCACGATGCATTGAACGGTTTTGACAGGATCTGGCAAGACCAGAGGATTGCGGCTGGCCCCAATTGTTGGTTGTGGTATGGCTTCTACAGCTTGATGCCCTTCCTAACAGCAACCACTTTACAGAGTGTCCTGGAAGCTTTCTGTGTGGCACTAGCACAGGGGAAATGAGAGAGAGAGAGAGGAAGGCTTTAAGCTATGTGGTACAGAACATTCCTAACTGAGATGTGGGGAGGCTTCTATCACATGGCCAGATGTAGAGAAAACTGCAGCCAACAGAAACCAGTGGCATCAACTTGCGACCCATTGTGTTCAAGAGGACAGAAGGAACTGATACCAAGTGATATTGATTTATGTGTATATACACAAGCTAAATATATATATGTATATATATGTATGTATGTATATATATAAATGTAAATATGCGTGTTGTGTGTGTGTGTATATTATGTGTATATATGTGTGTGTGTCTGTGTGTGTGTATGTATGTATAAATGTTATATGTGTGTGTGTATATATATATATTATGTATGTATATATATTATAATATATATATATATATATATATATATAGTATGTATATATATATATATGTATATATATATATGTATGTATATATATATATATGTATGTATACATATATATATGTATGTATGTATATATATATGATTATATTATATAGTATTTATGTATTTATTTATCTACACACACACACACACTCATATACATATATATATACAGACAAAAGATTTTCTTGAAGCAAAATATATATATTTGTGCACATATGTAATCATATACATACACACATACATATACATACACACATACATATGCATACATACATACATACATACATATGTATACATAAATATAAATATATAGACACATACACACACACACACATATGTGTATATGCATGATAATGTGCGTTTGTTGTTAACCAAAACGAATGCAACCTTTTCAATCCTCACACACACACACACGCACACACACACACACACACACACACACACACACATGCACACACACACACACACACGCACACACATAAATGTTTCCTCATATGACTGCAAAATAAACATTCACCTAAAAGCGTTGTACTAAAGCAAGGCTATAAATAAGGGGTTTATTAGCACATTGCAGTAAATAGTCATCCGAACACACACACACACACACACCTATTTCCCTACCCCCCTCACCCCCACCTCCCGCCCCACTTTCCTGCAATCCTGCCCTTATACATACAGACATTCTAATTTATGAACAACAATACACAGCTCTCTACATCAATAAATTCATCTCTTTTCTTCAGTGTCTTTTATTTTTCTTATTTATTATTATTTTTTTTTTGGTTCTTCTGTTATTCTAAAAACTTCCGGTCTATCTCTGGGATTTTTCCGTCTTGGAAGGTGGTCTTAATTCTTAATCTGTTATCCCATTTAGCACCCTCATTCACCCTTTGGGTGCCCGTTGCGATGTATGCCTTGCTAAGCATTGAGTTCAGGTCTTTGTGATTTCTTCCATCAATAAGGCATTGTAGAAAATCTTGGCCAGTAGTCTTAATTCTTTATCCATTTTCTGATATAACATCCTCACCCAGCCTTTTGGTACCTTTGACAATTCATGGATTGTTAAGCAATTAATTCAAGTCTTTGCCATTTTTTCCATCTAACGGATGTTGTATAAAGTCTTGGATAGTAGTCTTAACCCCTTGTCCCTATTAGTACCAATTACTTGGTCCGGATATTTGTCCTCATCTTGTTTTTTTGTTAACACAATGTTTTGACTGATACACCCTCCAGTCTTCATCAGGTGTCTTGGTATTATTATTATTATTATTATTATTATTATTATTATTATTATTATTACTATTCAGGTCACTTACTGGAATCGAACTCAGAATCTTGGGGTTTGTAGCCTGTTCTCTAAACCACTACAGGCATATGGCACTCTAACTCGCGCTCTTAACCCACAGGCATATGGCGTAGTGGTTAAGAGCACGGGCTACTAACCCCAACATTCCGAGTTCAATTCCAAGCAGTGACCTGAACAACAACAACAACAACAACAACATTGAAAAATACCTTAGGAATGAGAACCCAGGTTCGAAATTTCCCGAAGACAC
The DNA here is from genome assembly GCF_006345805.1 of Octopus sinensis. Lineage (NCBI taxonomy): Eukaryota > Metazoa > Mollusca > Cephalopoda > Octopoda > Octopodidae > Octopus > Octopus sinensis. The sequence goes on along the minus strand of NC_043017.1, from coordinate 10,212,968 downwards.
CTTATGAAGTCAGGAGGGTATATCAGCCGAAACATTGTGTTGACAACAAACAAGATGAGAACAAATATCACGTCAAATGTAAATAATGTACTTTGTCCATTTTTGAAATTCTGGCTCAAACTCAATATCTGAAGCTTTGGCTTCATGTTCCTTTTCAGCACTCACCACACGAGAGTATGCCATTTTAAGAAAAGTTAGTGATATTCCTCTATTGACTTCATGCTTTTTCGCCGTATCATGGCCAGATTCAGCAACGGTCATACTGAATTTTCAAGAAAAATTTTCTGTCTTATGGTATAAAAATATTGAAGAAAATATGTTCTTTTCTGAGTGGGTGCTCCAGCATGGCCGCAGTCAAATGACTGAAACAAGTAAAAGAGTAAATGAGAGAGAGAGTAAAATTTTCATTTTTATATTTTATAGCATTTTTCTGACTCTATAACCACTTTACACCTACCATCTCAACACACCACTACTACCACCACCACCACCACCACCACCACCACTACTACCACCACTGCACCACCACCACAATGCAACAACGCTGCATCCCTACCACTTCACCATATCACCAGACCCTAATGACATGGGCCACTGCACTCCTCCCCTCCCCACTACCACTACCTCCACAATTGGACTACCACACCCCACTGCCACATTACATCACAAGCCTTACCACCGACATCATACCACCCGACTCCACCACCGCCACCACGTCATACACCATGGAATCCTTAGCGGTGCACACCCCTATCCCCATCCACCCCCCCCACCCCCGCTGGTTCCTCACCCCTTACCAATACCACCACCACCACTACACCACCACCACCACTGCACCACCACCACCATCACTACCAGCAGACATTACAACACCACTAAGCCAGACCCCCAACCACCACGACCCCCACCCCAAACATCCGTTCTGCCCTTCATCTCCCCACCCCCACCCTCCGCCCTCCACCATCGTCAACTCCTTTATATGTTAAGGTACTTGCTGACCTGAGTTCACCAAGTACAGTTCCTTGGTATAACTGTGGACATTCAGTGAGGGACAGTAAGCATCATTGATGATCATAACACTAGTAGTAGTAGTAGTAGTAGTAGTAGTAGTAGTAGTAGTAGTAGTAGTAGTAGTGGTGGTGGTGGTGGTGGTGGTGGTAGTGGTGGTGGTGGTGGTGGTGGTAGGAATAGTAGTAGTGATGGTAGTGGTGGTGGTGGTAGTAGTAGTAGTAGTAGTAGTAGTAGTAGTAGTGGTGGTGGTGGTGGTGGTGGTAGTAGTAGTGGTAGTAGTAGTGGTAGTAGTAGTAGTAGTAGTGGTAATGACGGTGGTGGTGGTGGTGGTGGTGGTGGTGGTGGCAGTGCTGCTGTCGTGGGTGGAAGTTGTAGTAGTAGATGTGATGATGATGATGATGGTGTCAGTGTTGTTGCTATTGTTGATGGTGGTGGTGGTGGTGGTAATGGATGTGATGGTGATAGTGATGATGATGGTACTAGTTTTGTCGTTGTTGTTGGTGGTGGTGGTGGTGGTCGTGGTTATGGTGGTGGTGGTGGTAAATACAACCCTTTCTATAATAGGCAAAGGCCTGAGATTTTTGGTGAAGGGGACAAGTCGATTGCATATCACATCCCTATGCCTAACTGGTTCTCTATTTCATTCACCCTAAAAAGATGAAAGGTAAAAGTTCCCTGAGCGACCATCCCTGCACGAAGTGCAAAACATTGTTGTTGTGAGAACGATAACCTTCCAAGTAAATATTGTTTGGTTTTGTTTTTGTTTTGTTTTACATAACTTTATTTGACTTTGTGGCTGGGCGGTAATAAATTTGCTTCCCAACCACTTGGATCCAGGTTCAGTCCCACTGCATGGCACCTTGTCTAAGAGTCTTCTGCTATAACCTTGGGCCAACCAAAATTTTGTGAGTGGATCTGGTAGACAGAAACTGAAAGAAGCCCGTCATATATATATATATATAACGGGAAAGTTTACGAAAATAAACAAAAGACGAAGGCAGGTGGAGTACAAACAAACGAACGTATTAGTATAGCGTTCAGGAATAGAAATAGAAAAAGTCTTTTACGTTTCGAGCCTACGCTCTTTGACAGAAAGATACACCGAAAAAAACAAGGAGAGAAAAAAATGCGTGTAGGAGCTAACGATCTATCATGGCGTCCTGACTTCGGTATATATATATATATATATATATATATAGGTATAAAAATTATATAAAAGGGACGAGAACCCCTTCGGTCATGACTGACCATGGGATTGCACCTAGAAAGTTACCCTCCCAGGCACAAGTCCAGGCAAGGTTGTTTATGGAAGACTAGCAGTCGCCCATGCATACCAGCCTCTCCTCTCTATGCTACTGATGTTATCCAAGGGAAAGGCAAAGGGCCCGATAGAGCTTGGTGCCAGTCACGTCGCAACTCATTTATACAGCTGAGTGAACTGGAGCAACGTGAAATAAAGTGTCTTGCTCAAGAGCACAACGCGCAGCCTGGTCCAGGATTCGAACTCACAACCTCATGATCGTAAGCTAGACGGTCTAACTACTCAGCCATGCGCCTTCATGGACGGGATGCAGAATGCACTTTTGCTGAACGGACATAAAACCGAACGGACAAGATGGCAGGATTATTATTTTATTCTTACAATATGACCATTTGACAGACTAAAATGGTCATTAAACTATGTAGGTAGGAATGTTTATTTATTTATTTTATTGTGTCCATTCGGCTTCTTGTCCTGAGCAGTCCAGAAAAAATAGGACGAATGCTGCCGTTGATTAACTCCAAGAGGCCATCGCCTCTAGCCAGCTATGTGACACACGAACCTGTGTCCATTATAACCTTCGAACAGGAGAGGTCAGCAACTTTCCCTTGCTGGTCTGGCATCTACGTGTCTGTCTTTGTGAATCCTTAAAACACGAGAACTACACAACCGATTTCATTCAAGTTTTACACATGCCTTACTTAGGGTCCATGTAGTGTCATGGGCCAAAAACATTCCCAACTTCTTGCCTAATGCGAGCCCAGAGCAATGTCTTATCTCTTACACTATTTCAGTATCACGTCTCTATTGTAATGTTTGATAATACTTTCATTTTGAAAGAAGTCTGTCCTAAATATATATGCATTATAGGACAGACTTCTTTCAAAATGAAAGTATTATCTCACATTATATATATATAGTCCTTGTGCATTCCAAAACCGAGTTACCGATTTTGACGTATTGGGTATCAAAAGATTCAGAACTATTTCGGCTACAAATTAAACTTAATTTCCATTCACATATTTGCATTTCAAAAATTTAATATTATAATCTTTTCCATAAATCAACTATCGTAAGCATTTTATGTGATGACGTCACATTTTCTATGCGCGAGTACCGCCAAAAACGTCAATCATCACGACACACACCTTTCACCTTCTTGCTCTCTGTCCTTTTCGCTTTCTCTTCTTTCAATTTCTCTCTTTAAATAATTTTTTACGGAATGAGCGGGAAAAACACAAAATAAGTCATCACAACAAAATGGTGCGACAGTGTACGTGTTGACTGACATAACGAACGGCTGGAGGTGCAACTCTTGACAAAAAACAATGAAGTTGCAGGTCCAAGGTGTATAAAAATACACATTCACCATTCAATCACCAGTTAATAATTATCGCAGCAGTTGCAAGGTATTTACAGTTACATATTTACCCTTAAATTAACATTTAATAGATGTGCTTAAATATATACATACATACATATATATATATATATATATAATATATATATATATATATATATATATATATATATATATATATGTATGTATGTATTAATAAATTTATCTATAATAATTATTGTGGCATTTACCGTTAAATTACCAGTTCGTACATGTGCTTCTATTTGGTTAATTGGCGATCTTTCGTTATCGAAATTTAGCCGTCATGTCATGGCGCATATCGAAATTTAGTCGTCATAATGTATGCCGTTTCAAAGGTATTTATATAAAATTTCATTGAAAAAGCCCCCATTTTCATGAAAGAGTTGCTCGGGGTTAAAATGACATAGTTTGTATATAATATATTCCAGTTATATTGAAACAGGTGATATGGGAAAGTGCAGCATTGACGACAAAACATTTGTGGAGTAAATGATGGGCTAATTCTACTAAAGAACATGCTATGCGTCCGTTTGGAATATTTCGGGCTTTAACCTGTTGGGGTTATGTGATTTTTGAACGCACCGAAAAGGGTGAAAGCTATATTCTCTTTTGCAGCAGTCGGCACTGTGTCTAACACGACCCATCATCTGAAATGTTGACACCTCCTTCGGGTCTGTTGTCCTACATCACTCATAAAGTAAATTTGGAGGAACTGTGGTTGTTCCTTTGTGGGTGACAGGGAACCAATGAAGTGATAGACTTGGCCTTCAACTTTGACGTCGGCGTAAATTCATGTTTATCTATCTTCTCAGATGCAGTAAACGATGTCATTTGCAGAGTTATATTGTCTGATATTGTTTAGAAAATCCTTTCACTGGATGGAAATGCCTTCTAGAAAGATCCATGAGAGGTTGAGAAGGAGCTGGTAGTGCTGGCAATGTTACCTGACCGCCTGAGCAGCACATACCATTTGTTTCATTTGAATAATTTTAAAGCTCTACGGAAACGACAATTTGTGTTTAGCACACCAATTTGGACAGAGTTATCATTTTTATAAGAATAGAATGGATCATATCCAAAAAACAAACTTCAGGAGTTGTGAAGAACGAATTTTTACATAATCTGTTTTTGAGAGCTTTTCTATTGGACCTCTGTCTAATCATTAAAACATTGATTTAATGATCCAGCTTTAAATGCTGCAATATGCATTTGCTGATCTTGAGAAAATCTCATCTTGCTTTATACTTGTTTCTGGAGAGATTATGTCTTTTCTTTGGTGGCATATGTTTTTCAATATTGTAAACAAAAAATTATGAACATAGAAAGAAATTATACATTAATCCCTATTTTTGTAAGCAGTATAAATTAACCGGCTAACTTTCGCCCATCGCCCATATAGTGTTCTTGTAACGAAAGATCGCCCATTAGGACTATAAAGTAATTTGTGGGGAAAATCTTGAGGTGGGGAGAGGACTTTTGGAAAATTCCCAAGATCCGAATTTTTCCTCGTTATATTCCGAAATCATATTCAACTTTTTACAGAGACCCTATCATAAGTACTACTACACTACGTAGTGTTTATATCTACCCACTTTCAATAATTTTTAGTATTTTGCCTTCAATTTTGTTTCATTTTCAATTATTTTAAAGCTTTTTTAACCCTTCGTCGTTATTCTCAGAATCACTCCAGAAGGGTGGAGGCACATGGCCTAGTGGTTAGGGTGTTGCACTCAATCATAAGATTACAGTTTCGATTCCTGGATAGGACAGTGTGTTGTTTCCTTGAGCAAAACACTTCATTTCCCATTGTTCCAGTTCACTCACCTGTAAACGAGCGACCCTGCAATGGACAGGGGTCCTGTTCAGAGAGAATGTTGTGGTCTCGGTCCCCTATTCACCATGGAAACAGGTAACCAGCTTGATGAGTCCTAGGAGTTGGGATAGTAATACCCCGGTCCTGTGTCGTTTAGAAATCACAAGCCGACCCCGACGCTGGGGTCAACTCATAATTCCCTGCACAACACATCCCAAACGAGACTGCATCCATCAGTCAGTCCAGGGGGTCAGGCGAAACAGAAACAACCTTGTCTGTCTTTTGTCTTTCAGCTTTTGTCTTTTAGGTGCTTCGGTCATTGGACTGTGGCCATGCTGGGGCACCACCTCCAAGAATTTTAATCTAACAAATTCACCCCAATAATTAGTCTTTTTTTAAAGTCTGGCCCTTATTCTGTTGCTGTCATTTTGTTCAACTACTAAGTTACAGGGGATGTAAA
>NC_043017.1:10162042-10204542 GCF_006345805.1 Octopus sinensis | reverse complement strand
AAGCATGGCTGTGTTGTTACGAAGCTGTGGTTTCAGGTTCCGTCCCTCTGTGCAGCACCTTGGGGAAATGTATTTTACTATAGCCTCAGGCCAATAAATGGGTTTGGTAGATGGAAACTGTGTGGAAAGCTCCTTGTCATCATTATCATTTAACATCTGTTTTTCATGCTGGCATGTGTTGGACAGTTTGACAGGAGTTAGTTAGACAGAGACCTGCACCCAATTCCAATTTTCTGTTTTGGTATGATTTTTACAGCTGGATACCCTATCCTAACACCCACCACTTTACAGAATGGACAGGGTGCTTTTTATGTGGCACCAGCATGAGTGGAGTTGCTAAATAGCTTGCAAGACAAAAGCCTCTCAGCTAGGAGAAGTGAAACCGAGTGAAGTGGCTGTGTGGCAGGCAAGAGGTTGTATACATACATATATTTATTTATTTAACTGGTACTCCATCACTTATGGCAATGTGGGTTCCAGTTAATTCGATCAGTCGAACAGTCTGCTTGTGAAATTAATGTACAAGTGGCTGAGTGCTCCACAGACAAGTATACCCTTAATGTGGTTCTCAGGGAGATTTAGCATGACACAATGTAACAAAGCTGGCTCTTCGATATACAGGTACAACTCATTTTTACCAGCTGAGTGGACTGGATCAACATGAAGTAAAGTGTTTTGCTCAAGGAGAATAAAAATCACAACCTTACGATCATGAGCTGAATACATAACCCACTTAACAACATGCCTTCATATTTACAGGATGCAATGGGTAAATTGTTGCCATTTTATATTTTTAATTTCGCGCATGCTCATTGTTTGTTTTTGATTTTGTTGACTACACAGTGTAGTAGGGTCAGTTGGGCACTGTCTGTGAGAAAAACAGCACCACGATGCAATTCATTGTGCTAGAAATTTGGAAATGACATGCTGTACTGTTTGGCATTTGTGTCAGAAGCTCCAATACGAACATTTCTGAGAGTTTGGGGGGCAATCTGAGGACAGTGCAGGAAGTTCAGAGAAAGTTGGATGGGTCTAATGGTGATTACGAAGGTGTGGCAGTTCAGAAAACTCACTCTGTTCTGACAAGAGAAGAACTGAATTGGTTGGTGAGATCCAGACCATGTCAATCAGGTTCATTGCCAGGGACATGGGAGTGCCTCAGTTGCTTATCAGGTAGGTAGTGCATGGAGACATTTGATATTCCTCATACAAGATGAGAAAGGGCCAATTTTTATCCCAAACCATCAAGGACAAGAAACTCAAGCATCCCCTCCAACTCAACATATTTTGGTTTTTCTCAGACAAGAAAAATTTTTGTCAGGATCAGAGGGTGAACACACAGAACAACTGTTGGCTTGCTGTGTCCTCAAAACATGTACTGAGAGAGATAAAAATCAAACATCCAGTCAACATCATGGTATTTGGAGTGATCGCTAGCGATGGAGATGTTTTGCCGCCATTTATCTTTGCACACATTCACAGACTCAACACAGCAGCCTACATCAAGTGCCTGGGGGAGGTAGTGCTGCCCTGGCTCAATACAGTGGCTGCTGGAAGACCCTATGTCTGGCAATAGGACTGACCTATGCCACACAAGCAGGAGAACCCAGTCATGGTTGTCAGATAATTTCTGCAGCCATATCACCCCTAACATCTGGCCACCTAACTCCCCACATTGCAACCCCCTTGATTATTATGTGTGGGGCTCACTTGAGCAAGAGAGCAACAAAACTCCTTGTAACACCAAAGATGAACTGAAGGTAAGGATTATGGCAGCACTCACCAACTTAAACAAGGAGACCATCCAGAAGAGTTGCAGGAGATTCCGAAGTCATCTGGAGGCCGTGGTTGAAGCCAATGTTGATTTTATTGAATAAATTTACTCTAATATTTCAAGATATTTTTATGTAATTTTGGTAAATATGTCTGTTAAAATGAAATGTCACTGTATGTGAGTGAGGGCACATGACTTAGGGGTTTGGATATTCAGCTCACTGAATATTAAGATCATGAGTTCAATTCTCAGCGATGTATGTGGATAACATGTGTCTATGTATTTATGCATATAGATAACTGTAAGTGAATATGTTTTCATGTGGGTATGTCTGTTTATGTGTATGTATATATGTAGGTATATATTAATTAATATAAATATAAGTCTGTATGCACATATATATATGTGTGTGAGTGTTAAATAAAATGGGACAACAAACCAAGGCAGTGTGAAATTTCTAGGACATTTTATAAAGAGAAGGGTGGTCTTACAGCTGTTTCAGGGATTATAAAAGATATCCCATCATCAGAGACAATATGAGAGCATTAAATAGACAGAAATAGTAGAGATCAAGAAGTACTTCCTATATCTATCCCTTCCCAAAATAACCCCTTATACTGAACTCTGCTACAGGGTGCGGCAAAATGATCCGACATATTTTTAGGTTTAATAAAAGCGAAACAGAGTAAAGAACGAAAGATGTGTTTTTATTTTCGAAATGCCCATATAATGCCATTTTGTTTCATTTGATTTTTAAAATTAAATCAGTCAACTGGGTGCTGTTTCTATCAACACACTATCCACAAAAGTTGTCCATTACTCAGTAGGTTATTTCATGTGGAATGGCAGCAATTTCTTGACGAATGACATCTTCTAATTGTTCAATAGATCAAAGGCGTTGAGTGTATGCCTCTGATTTCATGTATTTCCACGGGAAAACATTGCACAGGTTCAGATCAGGTGATTGGCTAACCAATGTCACCGTGCAATGAGATCAAATGACCGGGGAACATCTCCCTCAAAATCCCCATCTCACATCATGGAGTGTGGGCTGTTGCCCTATCCTGTTGAGACCAAACATTGTCCCTATCATCAAGTTTATTCAATTTAGGTTTCAGAAAGTTCTAAACCATCACACAATATCGATCAGAATTCACACATATAAATATATATATATATGGCACGTAAAAAGCACCATCCGATCGTGGCTGTTGCCAGCCTCGCCTGGCACGTAAAAAGTACCCACTACACTCATGGAGTGGTTGGCGTTAGGAAGGGCATCCTGCCGTAGAAACATTGCCAGATCAGACTGGGCCTGGTGCAGCCTCCTGGCTTCCCAGACCCCAGTTGCACCGTCCAACCCATGCCAGCATGGAAGGCGGACGCTAAACGATGATGATGATGATGATATGTATACAGATAGATAGATATGTACATATACATACATATCTGTGTGTGTACATAAAGACAGATACATACATACTTAGACAAATATATAGACATACAAATACAAACATACATACAAACACACACACACACACACATTCATCTCATTGCTCTTCAATTCACCATAATTTCTTGATGGCAGAATATGCTGCATTCCCTCTGAAGCAAGACAGACTAAGAGATAATTCACATACGAAGAAATGGTAGTAATCTGTGATTTGTTCAAATTAAACAATTTGTACTGGTTCCATCGGCTTATCTGTTTTAGACACCTTTTAATGAAGTTCTAGAGAAGGAAATAGGAAGTGATTAATTCAGAGGGAGTGAGGGGGGATTGGGGAGAAGGGTAGAGGGAGAAACAGGGTGAGAGAGAGTGAGTGTGTGTGCGTGTGTGTGTTAATGGTATGTGTCTGTGTATGTATGTGTGTATGCATGTGTGTATGTGTTTGACTGAGAAAAGCAGAAGTGTTAGGGATGTGTGTACGAGTACGTACATGTGTGTGTGTGTGTGTAGTACAGTGTTTGTTGCATAAATATGTAAAATAGCATTTGTAAATGTGTTTGCGTGTGTCGTTTATGTGCATGTGTATGTTTAAGTGTATATGTAAATGCTGCTCATGTTTATGCTATAGTTTTATGGATGTATATGGATGTGTGTGTATACATACACACACAAACACACACACACAAACAACATGCATAAACAGACTGACAAAAGCATAGACAAACTGATAGATAGATAGACAGGCAGGCAGGCAGATAGATAGATAGGCAGAGACTGACATATAGATAGATAGATAGGAAGACAGACAGGTAGATAGATTGATAGATAGATGGATAGATAGATAGATAGATAGAGAGGCAGACAGATAGATAGATAGATAAGCAGAGAGACTGACATATAGATAGATAGGAAGACAGACAGGTAGATAGATTGATAGATAGATGGATAGAGAGGCAGACAGATAGATAGATAGATAGATAGGCAGAGAGACTGACATATAGATAGATAGGAAGACAGACAGGTAGATAGATTGATAGATAGGTAGGCAGAGAGATAGATAGATAGATAGGAAGACAGACAGGTAGATAGATAAATAGAAGGATGGATAGAAAGACATAGATAGGCGGGCAGATAGATTAATAGATAAAGAGACAGACAGACAGATAAACTTGTAGAAACTTCTAGATAAATTATTCCAGTATTATCAGTTAGACTAAAAACGATGCCAGAATGGATCTTGTCTTTAATGCCAACAGATATATATTTTCCCAAAATTTGTTTTAGCTGACATTAATTGAATATGTATCTCTTGCTTGTTGTTCATAGATTTTTAAAATACCTAGAGGGAGTTTTTCTCTACTAAACATAAGGACAATCTTAGTTAAAGTCTTTCAACTTATTTATATTATGTGTCATATTTGTCATTATCTATCTTTCTATCTAATGATCTACCATCATTTTACACACACACATATATATCCATATATATGTATTTATGTATATATTTATACACACACACATATGTTTATGTATATATATGTATACATATATATGTGTGTATCTCTATTATGTGTGTGTGTGTATTGTATTATATAAGTCAAAAGTATTGAGAGAAGCCAGATTAGATGAAGTTGAAATATACAAATATGTACATATACATACATATATATATATATATATATGTGATAGATAGACATTCAAATACAAACATACAAGCATGCACACACACACACAGAAGAGTTACAGACACTTATGCCAAAGCACGTTACCTCTGGTTTCATGTAAGAAAGAGACTCAAAGTATGTCTGAAGAAAACAATCTTATAATCCTCAGACCTATTTAAATAACATATGGATTATCCAATATCACTACTTTGTGAAGTTTCATAGAGATAAGAAAGATTAGTTACAACGTATTCCATTGTCAGAAGCATATTATTCTTACAATGTAATAGGTTGAAACTAATCTTTTGTGTTGCAGGCAATATGCACAGATTTGAACTAATGATGCAACTATTCTAGAAACAGCTGTAAAGTACTATCTACACACCTTTTTCTGCCTGTTCCACATTTTCTTTTTTATTTGTGAAACTGTTGATCTATGTACCAACACTTTGGACTTCCTTTTTCCTTTACCCTGGGGTGTATCTATCTACATCTGACCTATTACAACCTTTTCACATTCAGGGTTCTTCATGATTTTCTGCTGTATGAATCTTTTATGTTTATTTGCATTTCTCTTTGGTATGTTATATAAGTATAAATATGCCATAGATTAAATTGATATCTGGAAAATGTTTATGCTTTCCTTCTGTTATACCTCCATCACTCATGTGGTGAACACACAGTCCATGTTTTCCTCAGTGGGGCAGTTGCAGGGCATTGAGACCTTGGGTCATCTTCAAACTCTCCCTTCACCTACAAAATTCAGCTACCCACTTTTGCACTGTTGACAAAGCTGGAGCATCATCCGCTAATATAGCAACCATGCAATTGGCATGAATGTCCTCGAGGCTAAGGCCTTTTTCTACAGGAACTTGATACCACCCAACTGTGAAATTTTGTCCATTTTCAAGAGAAGTTATTACCAATTCAATTGCAGCGTGGAAAGTGTTTATAAGCCATTTAAGAAACACGCAAAAGCCGTTCGATTCACTTCAACATTTAAGTTTAATTTGTCAAAATATTTTCGTCGCTAAAATCCGCGACCTGTTCACTGACAAAAATCCGTGCAGGTGTGTTACCAATTACCTTTGAAGTGTTCTTTGAAGAGTCAGATGTCAGTTTACCTGGAAAGAAACAAGGCAGTTCTTAATAAGAAGAGTTTGAAATTAATGCATCTAAGATTTCACAGCTCTAGCATCAATCCTTCATAGTCATCCTATGATCTTTTCAGCCCACCTTCATTTATAGCCCAAGGCCAACTAAAGTGTTTGTGAGTGGATATGAAAAGAAACTGAAAGAAGTCCATCTTATATGCGTATATGTGTGTATGTATATATGTTTGCATATTCGTGTATGTGTGTACGTATATATGTGTATATGTTTGCATATATGTGTGTGTGTACGTATATATATGTGTTTGTATATATGTGTATACATATATATATGTGTATATGTGTGTACGTATATTGTATTTGTGTATACGTATATATGGGTATATGTGTGTATGTATTTGTATGTTTGTGTGTGTGTTGTCTTGACATCATTTTACAGCTGTAAACAAATGTCACTGTCCTACAAGCGAGGTTGTTTGTTTCTATTCTTCCGTTAAAAACATGTCCAGATATGGGAAACGGTTGTCTTGCTTGGAGACAGGGGGAGGTGACGAGAGGGGGTATTAGGGGGAGAAAATCTGCCTCTGTAGATGCTGAAATGATGGTGATGAATAATGCTATATATACCTATACACACAATCACACATACACATCCATGCACACACACACACACACACACATACATAGGCACATCCATGCACACATAGTGGTATAAATAGAATATATATAGACAAAGAAAGAGTCTGTGTATGAGAGAGAGAGAGAGAGAAAGAATGAAAGATAAAGAAAGGAAGAAATAAAGAAGGGAAGAAAGGAAAGGAAGATAGAAAAAAGAAAAAGAAATGAAGATGGGAGGGAAGAAAAAAATAGAGGAAGAGAGAAAGAAAACAAAAGGAAGAAGGAAGGAAAAAAAGAAAAGAAACAGAAAAGTGCAACAACAATAACAACAACAACAACCTATACATAAGAATTTCCAAAGTTCTGAAAGGCATTTGGTGTTGTTGTTTCTGTGTAAGTCTTGGTATATAAAGGACATGTGATTGTGTGGCTAGCATGACCTTTAAGAAGAAACAATCCGTCAGAAGAAGGAGAGAAATGTACAGTGACATATTGGGGTGGGGTGGGGATTTGACGGAAAGGTTAAAGGGTGGAGCTGGAGAAGCAGGCATGAAGAGGATGATGGTGGTGGTGATGATGGTGACATTGGAAGCGGTGGTAGTGGTAGTGGTGGTGGTGGTGGGGTGATTGGTTGTCATCATCGTCATCATTTTAGTCGTCGCTGTTGCAGTGGTGACAGCAGCGGGAAATGGTATTAAAATCTTCTACAAGAAAAGAAGAGAAAAAGAAAAGTACATCATCATCATCATCATCATCGACAACAAAACAGAACAATACGAAGACTAAGTTTTGAAGACACATCAAGAAGAACAACAATAGCAAATAGAAAATGGACAAGATGCTAAGGGACCTCATCATCATCACTGTCATCATCATGATCATTGTCAGCAGATCATCAGCAGATCAAGATCATCATCATCATGGTTGTCATCATAATCATCATCATCATCATCATTATCATTGTTGTAATCATCATCATGGTTGTCATCATCATCATCATCATCATCATTATCATTGTTGTAATCATCATCATGGTTGTCATCATCATCATCATCATCATCATTATCATTGTTGTAATCATCATCATGGTTGTCATCATAATCATCATCATCATCATCATCATCATTATCATTGTTGTAATCATCATCATGGTTGTCATCATAATCATCATCATCATCATCATCATCATTATCATTGTTGTAATCATCATCATGGTTGTCATCATCATCATCATCATCATCATTATCATTGTTGTAATCATCATCATGGTTGTCATCATCATCATCATCATCATCATTATCATTGTTGTAATCATCATCATGGTTGTCATCATAATCATCATCATCATCATCATCATCATTATCATTGTTGTAATCATCATCATGGTTGTCATCATCATCATCATCATCATCATTATCATTGTTGTAATCATCATCATGGTTGTCATCATCATCATCATCATCATCATTATCATTGTTGTAATCATCATCGTTGTTGTCATCATAATCATCATCATCATCATCATCATCATTATCATTGTTGTAATCATCATCGTTGTTGTCATTGTCATTTGACATCCATGTTCTGTGCTGGCAGCGGATCCAACAGCTTCAAAGGCTGTTACATGTTCCATTGTCTGCTTTGACATGATTTCCATGGTTGGATGCCCTTCTTCGTGCCAACCATTTGCAGTGTGTTGTGGCACCAGCGCTAGTGAGGTCACCTTGCACCTTGCCAAACCAAGAGCTCCCCTTTGAGCGAGTGGAGCTGCAGTAGAGAGAGTAGTAGCTTTACACCAGGAAACAAGAGGTTTAAGTATGAAAAAAGGGTCCACAACAGAACAGGTTCCCTGCTGCAGAGGAGGTACATAGCTATTCATACGTATTAGAAAAGCGGGTAGAAGTAACTGGGTTGGAGGGGGAAAGAGAGATAAAATAGCAGTGATCATTATCATCATCATCATCATCGTTTAACGTCCGTTCTCCATGCTAGCATGGGTTAGACGGTTTGACTGGGGATCTGGGAAGCCATAAGGCTGCACCAGGCTCCAGTCTTATCTGGCAGTGTTTCTACAGCTGGATGCCCTTCCTAACGCCAACCACTCCGTGAGTGTAGTGGGTGCTTTTTACGTGCCACCATATATATATATGTATATGTGTGGTGTGTGCGTGCATATGTATGTGTATCTATATATATATATAATATATATAAATTATATATATATCATCATCATCATTTAATGTTCGCTTTCCATACTGGCGTGGGCTGGACGGTTTGACTGAGGATGGTAAACCAGAAGGCTGCACCAGGCTCTAATCTGATCTGGTGTGGTTTCTACAGCTGGATGCCCTTCCTAACGCCAACCACTCCGAGAGTATAGTGGGTGCTTTTTTATTTGCTGCACCTCTTATTTGTCCATAGCTTACACTGCGTACATCTTATGGAGTTTCTACCTGAAGGGGTTTGATTTGTGCACCTTCCTACTTACTAGGACTTTGGTTTTTGCTAGATTGACTCCAAGGCCCCTTGATTCTAGACTTCTCCCTTAGTTCTGATAGTAACTCAGCTATTAGAGCAAGGTTATCAGCATAGAGGATCCTGTCTTGAATTCATCTATTATTGCCTGGAGGACTATGATGAATAAGAGGAGGCTGAGGACTGATCCTTGGTGGACCCCTACTCCTACCTAGAATTCTTCACTACTTGTTGCCAACCCTCACCTTACTAACAGCATCCCTGTAAATGTTTTGTACAACTCTGACTAACCATCTATCCCTAGTTTCTGCATTGACCACCAGATAAGGGATCAGGGGACCCTGTCAAGGGTTTTCTCCATATCTACGAAAGCCAAGTATATATATATATAATATATATATATATATATTATTCTTTTACTTATTTCAGTCAATTAACTGCAGACATGCTGGAGCACTGCTTTTAGTCAAACAAATTGTCCCTAGGACATATTCTTTGTAAGCCTAGTACTTATTCTATCGGTCTCTTTTGCCGAACTGTTAAGTTACGGGGATGTAAACACACCAGCATCAGTTGTCAAACAATGGTGCAGGGACAAACACAGACACACAACCATACATATATATGTATGTATGTATATATGACAGGCTTCTTTCAGTTTCTGTCTATCAAATCCACTCACAAGGCATTGGTCGGCCTGAAGAAGACACTTGCCCAAGATAGATTGATAGATGTATATGTATGTATGTACATATATAGTTCGCATTTACAGAAAACAAAAGACTAAGACAGGTGAAGGAACAACAAGCAGGTGTATTAATTAGTTTCATGCTCGGTAAGAATGGAAGTCTTTGACATTCCAAGCCTATCCTCTTTGACAGAAAAGGATGAGAGGAAAAAAATGGAGTGAGAAAAACAATGTCCTGAGATTAATGGTTTAACATAATGAAATCGAAATCAAATTGAACCAGCCAGGATCCCTGGTCTGGTGGTACGTAAAAAGCACTATCCGACTCGTGGCCGATGCCAGCGCAGCCTCGTCTGGCTTCCGTACCGGTGGCACATAAAATACACCAATCCGACCGTGGCCGTTGCCAGCCTCGCCTGGCACCTGTGCAGGTGGCACGTAAAAAGCACCCACTACACTCACGGAGTGGTTGGCGTTAGGAAGGGCATCCAGCTGTAGAAACATTGCCAGATAAGACTGGAGCCTGGTGCAGCCTTCTGGCTTCCCAGATCCCCGGTCGAACTGTCCAACCCATGCTAGCATGGAGAACGGACGTTAAACGATGATGATGATGATGATGATGATGAAATGAATGTGTGTGTGTATGTGTGTGTGTCTTTTTTCGTATAATTAGTCTTGATGCACACATAAAGTTATAAATATTAGGTTGAAAATCCCTTTACAACAGAAAAAAATCAGTCTGCCTGTGATCTGAAAAGCAACACTTCCTCTAGACATAACAGGAGTTGTGGGTTCAATTCCCATGAACAGCTTTGACATTTTCTGTCCAAAAGTGTTTTTTTCGACACAATATTTACTTGTCGTTATTCAAAGCTTGCTTTGTATGCTTCAAGGTATTCCAAAACAGAACCATTTCATGTTCTCCTGCAAATCTGTGAACTTCTTATGACATCATACAAGAACTGCTAGATACTACCAGCTTCTACACACACATATATATATGTGTGTGTGTGTGTGTTGACACCTAGAAAGGCATCCAGCTGTAAAAGCCATGCCAAAACTGACCTCGCCTGAGCTGGTGCCATGTAAAAAGCACTCAGCCCACTCTGTGGGATCATTAGTGTTAGGAAGGGCATCCAGCTATAAAAACCCTGCCAAAACAGACACAGAAGACTGGTGCATCTGCCAAATTGTCCAATCCACACCAGCATGGGAAGCAGATGTTAAATGATGATGATGATATATACATATATATAAACATAGATACATACAGGGTTAGCCAAAAGTCACCCGACAGTAAATCAAAATTCCATAAATACTTAATATTCAATTTTATTTATTCATTCCAATTATGAATGTTTAATAATTGAATGCTGTGAGTTAAAATCACTGTTTATTTAGATGCTTTTATTAAATTCATTCAGTTGTTAAGCATAAATAAATCTCGGAATTAAATGGTTTTGATTTACTGCCAGGTGACTTTTGGCCAACCAATATGTATATATATATATATATATATATATATATAATAACAAAATAATAAATAAAACATATGCATATATACATACATATATGTTCATACCTACATCTATATGTATATATACATGCATATATGGGTACAGGACACCAAAAAAACGTCGAACACAGTGAGAAACGAAAACATAAAAGCAAAACCAAGGAAATGGACATTTTTCTTAAACAACGAAAAAATAGAGTACAAGATATACAAAACAAGGAAAATTCCCCTTCTTCAGTCGTCTCTGTTTTATCTACTGCATTCAAAGGTAAATATATATATATATATATATATATATATATATATATATATATATATACACATATATAAAAATCATGAGCAAGGATAATAAACTGCAATAATCTGGTATTTAGAGGGTCTTAAGTGTTCAACTTTACCTTAGGGTTCAGAAATGTAAAAGAAACTTTAAGGTTACATTGAAGGAAGATCATTGACACCTGACTCATCTATTGACCAAGTTTCAGCCACAAAACTTCAATAAAATATAAAAAGAAAAAAATGGTAATCTTTAAAAAAAGGATTAAAATAATGTGGTACTCCCACATGGCAACAGTCCATTGAATGACAGCACTAAAAATATAAAAGTATATATATATATACACACATACACACACATATATATATATGTGAGTGCATGTGTATACTTACATATATATGTGTGGGTGGGTGTAAGAGAGAAAGAGAGAGCAAGATAGATAGAATAACAGATAGGCAAGCAGGCAGATATATATATATATTATATATAATTGCAGCTGAGATACCAGTGCCGGTGGCACGTAAGAGAACCATCCGAACGTGGCCGTTGCCAGCGCTGCCCTGACTGGCATCGTGCCGGTGGCACGTAAAAGGCACCATCCGTTCGTGGCCGTTGCCAGCCCCGCCTGGCCCCCGTGCCAGTGGCACATAAAAAACCCCTTCTGATCGTGGTCGTTTGCCAGACTCGTCTGGCACCTGTGCCGGTGGCTCATAAAAAGCACCCACTACACTCATGGAGTGGTTGGCGTTAGGAAGGGCATCCAGCTGTAGAAACATTACCAGATCAGACTGGGCCTGGTGCAGCCTTCTGGCTTCCCAGACCCCAGTTGAACCGTCCAACCCATGCTAGCATGGAAAGCGGACACTAAACGATGATGATGATATATATATATATACACATACACATATGTAGACACAAAACGAGGGAGAAAAAAAGCTAGATAGACATAGGAATAGATGGATATATACATATATGTATATATATATATATATATATATATATATATACACACGTACACTACATACACATCTACACATGCATATATATGCGTGTGTGTGTGTGTGTGTGTGTAAATCATACATGAGAAATAGAAAATCATCTCTCAAATGCAAATCAAATAAATTATTTAATAAAATAATGTAATAACTAAAATTATATAATACAAATCATGTCATCCTATATTATACAGATAGATAGATGGGTGGGTGGATAGATAGATAGAGGAGTAGTTGGGTGGATAGATAGATAGAGGGGTAGATGGATGGATAGATAGATGGGTGGATAGATAGACAGAGGGAGAGATGGATGGATAGATAGAGCGAGAGATAATAGATAGATATACATGTATGTATACATATGTCATATAAAGTAAGAACTATAAATAATTTATATACCGTGTATTCCAAAAGGAGGAATCAGAGGTTTTACAAACGTAATCATAACAATGAGAGATACAAATGTTTACAATTTTAAATCATGATATTTTAAATCATGCGTATGTATGGAGGCAAGTGTGCAGGTATACGTGTATGTTGGTGTATATTTATTATATACGTGTATTATTTTTAAAAAGCTATGTATATAAAATGTTTGTTATGTATATAAAGTAATATGATCTATATAATTAAATAGATGTGTAAATTCAAATTATAAACATACATTCATATATATATATATATATATATAGACATACATACTGTAAAATTGTATTTATCAAATGCATGTTAAGTGTATAATATAATGTAATCTATATAATTAATGGATGTGTAAAGTGATACATATATAAAATTTACATGTATGTGTGTGTATATATACATATATATATATATATAATATACATGTATATATGTATTTTTATGCATATGTGTGTGTGTGTATATACTTGTATGCATATATATGTATCTATATATGTATATAGATTTAGATACATACATATTAAAGAATGTATGTATAAAGTGTATATAAGGTAATATAATGTAATCTATATAATTAAATGCATGTGTAATTTTATATTATTTATCTGCGAAAAAATTATGTATGCATACAGCATACATAAAGATAAATACATACATACATATACATACATACATACATACATACACACACACATATATATATACACATATACATATATACATATATATATATATATATATATATATACACAAAATAGATGAACATCAATGGAATTTGTATCTTTGTGGTACCAGTGCCGGTGGCACACAAGAGAAAACCATCCGAAAGTGGCCGTAGCCAGTACCGCATCGACTGGCCTCCGTGCTGTGGGCACATGACAAACACCATCCGATCGTGGCCGTTCGCCAGCCTCATCTAGCACCTGTGTCGGTGGCACATAAAAACACCATCCGAAGACCCGGCAAGACTAGTCAGGCCACAACCCATGGCCCCTACCTGGGACGTAGTCAGTCCACCTGTGCATACCTTCCTTCTTGTGACACTTGTGAAGACCTGTTGAGGCAAGTGAAAATCAAATCAAAACAAATCAAAATAGATGAACATCAATGGAATCTGTATCTTTGTGGTACCAGTGCCGGTGGCACACAAGAGAACCATCCGAACGTGGCCGTAGCCAGTTCCGCATCGACCGGCCTCCATGCTGTGGGCACGTAACAAACACCATCCGATCATGGCCGTTCGCCAGCCTCATCTGGCACCTGTGTCGGTGGCACATAAAAACACCTTCCGAAGACCCGCAAGACTAGTCAGTCCACCTGTGCATACCTTCATTCTTGTGACACTTGTGAAGACCGGTTGAGGCAAGTGAAAATCAAATCAAAATCAAAATAGACAAAATAGATGAACATCAATGGAATTTGTATCTTGTGGTACCAGTGCCTGTGGCACACAAGAAATCCATCAGTGCCGTAGTCAGTGCGGTGGGCACATGACAAACACCATCCGATCGTGGCCGTTCGCCAGCCTCATCTAGCACCTGTGTCGGTGGCACATAAAAACACCATCCGAAGACCCGGCAAGACTTGTCAGGCCATAACCCATGGCCCCTACCTGGGACGTAGTCAGTCCACCTGTGCATACCTTCCTTCTTGTGACACTTGTAAAGACCTGTTGAGGCAAGTGAAAATCAAAATCAAAACAAATCAAAATAGATGAACATCAATGGAATTTGTATCTTTGTGGTACCAGTGCCGGTGGCACGTGGCACATAAGAAAACCATCCGAACGTGGCCGTAGCCAGTACCGCATCGACTGGCCTCCGTGCTGTGGGCACGTAACAAGCACCATCCGATCGTGGCCGTTTGCCAGCCTCATCTGGCACCTGTGTCGGTGGCACATAAAAACACCATCCGAGCGTGGCCGTCTGCCAGCCTCGTCTGGCACCTGTGTCGGTGGCACATAAAAACACCATCCGAGCGTGGCTGTCTGCCAGCCTCGTCTGGCACCTGTGTCGGTGGCACATAAAAACACCATCCGAGCGTGGCCGTCTGCCAGCCTCGTCTGGCACCTGTGTCGGTGGCACATAAAAACAACCATCCGAGCGTGGCCGTTTGCCAGCCTCGTCTGGCACCTGTGTCGGTGGCACATAAAATCACCCACTACACTCTCGGAGTGGTTGGCGTTAGGAAGGGCATCCAGCTGTAGAAACACTGCCAGATCTGACTGGACTGGTGCAGCTTTCGGGCTCCCCAGACCCCAGTTGAAACCGTCCAACCCATGCTAGCATGGAAAGCGGACGTTAAATGATGATGATGATGATGATGATACATGTACATATGTATGTATATGTATATATATAATTCTATTTATATATATAATATATATATATATATATGATTGATTGATTGATTGATTCTAGCTTCAGCTCATGAGCTGTGGCCATGCTGGGGCACCGTAATTTTTCAAAAATATATGTAAAGTATATAAGGAAATATAATAAACCATACTAAACATATATATATATATATAAAAGGCATATTATAACGTAATGTATATAATTAAATGGTTGTGTGAATTATATATATATGAGAATCTATCCAGCAGATTGTTGCAGTAATCATTGTTATTCATTTATTTTTCACTTTATTTTATTTTATTCCATTCCAACAAAGCATCTGCTTTTATATTTGTTGTGACACAAGAGAGCCTGAAGGGTTACATTGCGACAGCTTGATGTGTTTTTAGATATCTTTTTAATTACTTACTGCTTTCTTTTTTTCTATTTTTTGTAGTTTTTTTGTTTTTTTACCTTTTTCACTTGTTTCAGTGATTGAACTTTGGCTATGCTGGAGCACCACCTTATAGCATTGAGGTGAAGAAATTGAACCCTTCTCCCCCACACCCTGGCCCTGCTGGTATTTGTTTTGGCTTTTTAAGTTTGTTTACATGTCATCTTGGGCTTTCTTTTGCCAAACTGTTTAGTTATGGGGATGTAAACAAACCAACATTGGTTGTCAAGCAGTGTAGTGGGTGCTTTTTATGTGCCACTGGCACAGGAGCTAGTCAGGTCACCCTGGCATCGATCACGTTCGGATAGTGCTTTTGACATTCCGCCAGCATGGGAGCCAGTCAGGATGCACTGGCCACAGTTATGAGTTTGGGTTTACTTGACTCAACAGGTCTTCTCAAACTCATATCGCCCAACACATCAAGGGTTCTTTTAAATGAGCCGGACATGCAACACTGGCATCGGCCATGGCTGCGATCTCACTTTAGTTGTCAAGCACAGCAGATCTCCAAAGGTCTCAGTCTCCTGTCATTGCTTCTGTGAGGCCCAATGTTCAAACGTCATGCTTCACCACCTCATCCTATGTCTTCTTGGGTCTACCTCTTCCACATGTTCCTTCCACAGTTAGGGTGTGGCACTTCCTCACTCAGCTGTCCTCATCTGTACATAACACATGACCATACCAGTGCAGTCATCTCTCTTGCATGCCACATTTGATGCTTCTTATGCCCAACTTTTCATATTGTTATATTTTGGGACCATCCCAAAATATAACAATGTATATAAATTGTAAATGAGAAATGTGTGCGTTGAAGCAAAAATGAGACAAAAGAAATAACTCAGAGTGGCAAGTTGCATGAATGTACTCTTTTACTCTTTTCAGTCATTTGACTGCAGCCATGCTGGAGCACCGCCTTTAGTCGAGCAAATTGACCCCGGGACTTATTCTTTGTAAGCCCAGTACTTATTCTATCGGTCTCTTTTGCCGAACCGCTAAGTGACAGGGACATAAACACACCAGCATTGGTTGTCAAGCAATGCTAGGGGGACAAACACAGACACACAAACTATACACCACACTATATATATACATATATACGACAGGCTTCTTTCAGTTTCCGTCTACCAATCCACTCACAAGGCATTGTCGGCCCGAGGCTATAGCAGAAGACACTTGCCCAAGATGCCACGCAGTGGGACTGAACCCGGAACCATGTGGTTGGTAAGCAAGCTACTTACCACACAGCCACTCCTGTGCCTATGTAGGTAATAAAAATTAATAAAGTTTTATCAAATATAACTTAAATATCAAAAAAAAATTCCCATGATTCAAGAGGCCTTTGAAATTGACATGCCATTGAAGAAATGACAGGTTAATTGTCTGGCTATTCACATTTCATAAGACCAATAACCTATCATCTCTATAAAGCCCTCCATCCAACATCGAGGGCCTCTGATGCTATAATTCCAATCCATCGATGACTTCACATAATTCTGCTCTGTCAAAAGCACCCATGGCTATATCAGACTATTTTTCTCTGTCCTTTTGTCTTCTTAATCAGGTTGCTTTTTCGCAATATGTCCGTCTGTTTGACTGTCTGGTTTTCTCTATTAGTCTTTTGCCTTCAACATAAACAACACTAACATGCATATAAAAGTATATAGGTACATACACATCATCGTCATCATCCATTAACATCCGCTTTCCATGCTGGCATGGGTTGGATGGTTTGACAAAGGTGGCGATTTGGCAGAAACGCTAGCACACCAGGCGAAATGCTTAGCGGTATTTCGTTTGCCATTATGCTGTGAGTTCAAATTCCACCGAGGTCGACTTTGCCTTTCATCCTTTCAGGGTCGATAAATTAAGTACCAGTTATGCACTGGGGTCGATGTAATCGACTTAATCCATTTGTCCTCTCTGTGTTTAGCCCCTTGAGTAGTAAAGAAATAGGTTTGACAGGAGCTGGCAAGGCCAGGAACTCCACCAGATTCCATTGTCTGTTTTATCATGGCTTCACAGCTGAAGGCGCTTTCCAATGCCAACCACTTTACAGAGCGTAGTGGGCGCTTTTTACTTAGCATCAGCACCAGCGCTTTGTAAATGGGACCAGCACAGATGCTCTTCATGTGGAACCAGCACCACTCTTTTACATAATTCTCTCTAATTGCGAGTTTTATTCAATTTAGAACTTTTAAAGAGAACCATTTAAACTACATTTCATATAATTCTATATAAGAAATAACCAACCCCCAAAAAACATATGTATAGAAGTTCTTCAAAGTAGAATACTTTCAAAAAAGTAATTTATTTGGTTTTAGAAAATGCTTTACAAGCCTGCAAACACTGCAGTTTTTGTTAAAATAGAGAAGATCCTGTTTAATTGGACCTTTGTTAAGTTGATGACAGACAGATAGATAGATATTTATTGTGGAGAATCGGTGGACAGACTATGAGACAGATGGACAGATAAGTGGCTACGTGATTGTGCTGATGGATAGGGAGATATATAGGTAAGGGTTAATTGGATAATTAAGTGAAGTGGGAGTTAATTAGAGATAGATAAGATAAAGATAGATGCAGAGAGACAGACAGAGAGAAAGAGAGAGAATGTAAAAAAATAAGACAAGTAACTAAATGAACATAGATATATATATATATATATATATATATATATATATACACATACACACACATATATATATATATGCAAGATGTGTGTGTGTCAATAAGGAGGCAGGCAGGTAGGAAGTTGGTAATAGATATGTGCACACACATACACACATTCGCCCACACATATGCACACACACACACATTCAATTTGTATGTATATGTATACCTTACCAACATCCACACACATACATATATATACATATCTATGTGTGTGTATGTATATATGTGAGTGTGCATGTATGTGTGTAGGTATTTATGTATATATATAATTATATATAATAATTTAAATATCTATCTATCCATCTATCTGTATACTATATTATATATATGTACCTGTATATATATATATATAATATATGTATACGTATATATATATATATATAGATAAGATATATATATATAATATATGTATACGTATATATATATATATTGTATACGTATATATATTATATATATATGTATACGTATATTATGTATACGTATATATATATATAATATATAATGTATACGTATATATATATATATATATATGTATACGTATATATATATATAATATATGTATACGTATATATATATATATATGTATACGTATATATATATATATATGTAACGTATATTAATATATAATGTATACGTATATATATAATATATGTATACGTCTATAATATAATATATGTATACGTATAGATATATATGTATACTATATATATATATGTATACGTATATATATAGATATATTATACGTATATATAAGTAATATGTATACGTATATATATATAATATATATAATATATGATACGGTATATATATATTATATATGTATACGTATATATATATATATATATGTATGACGTATTATATATATATATGTATACGTATATATGTATATGAATGTATACGTATATATGTATATATATGTATACGTATATATGTATTATATATGCATATATATATAATATATGTATACGTATATATATTGTATATATATATGTATATATATATGTATATATATGCATATATATATATTATATGTATATGTATATGCATATATATAATTAATATGTATATATATATGCATATATATATATGTATACGTATATATGTAATATATATATGCATATATATATATGTATAGTATATTGTAATATATATATGTATATATATATATGCATATATATATACATATATATATGTACCTGTATATATATATATATGTGTATATATGTTATAATATACATACATATATATACATATCTATGTGTGGGTATGTATATATGTGAGTGTGCATGTATGTGTGTAGGTATTTATGTATATATATAATATATATATATAATTTAAATATCTATCTATCCATCTATCTGTATACTATATATATATATATGTACCTGTATATATATATATAATATATATGTATACGTATATATATATATATATATGTATACGTATATATATATATATATGTATACGTATATATATATATATATGTATACGTATATATATATATATATGTATACGTATATATATATGTATACGTATATATATATATATATATATATGTATACGTATATATATATATAATATATATATGTATACGTATATATATATATATATATATGTATACGTATATATATATATATATATGTATACGTATATATATATATATATATGTATACGTATATATATATATATATGTATACGTATATATATATATATATGTATACGTATATATATATATGTATACGTATTATGATATATATATGTATACGTATATATGTATACGTATATATGTATATATTATTATATATGTATATATGCATATATATATATTATGTATACGTATATATGTATATATATATATATGCATATATATATATATATGTATATATATATGCATATATATATATATGTATACGTATATATGTATATATATATATGTAATATAATATATATGTATATATTATATGCATATATATATATATGTATATATATATGAATATAATATATATACATATATATATGTATAATTATATATATATATAGATTAGATATAATGCATATATATGTACACACACACACATATATACATAGAAGGCCACCTCTCCCCCACCCACCCCGCTCCGCTCCATAAAAGACCAGACATCATCTCTGAACAATATGGTTAGTTAGTGTTCCACCAGTGGTTTTCATTACACTCTATTTTCACTGCAAGAGAAACTCTTTCAAAGAACTTGCATTTTCCCTCTTGATGCTGCTGCTGCTGTTGTTTTTTGTTATAGTAGTAGTGGCAGTAGTAGTTGTTGTTGATACTTTTTTTGTAGTTGTTGCTATCGTTGTTGTTGTGCTTGTAACAGATGTCGTGTGAGGTGGTGGTTGTGAGGTTTGCGATTCTGTGGTCGATGCCAATATTGTTCTTGGTGAGGTTGGAGTCAGTATTGTTGTTGTTTGTTGTTGTGTTGTTGGTGGTGGTGGTGGTGGTGACAGTGTTGTGAATATTGTAGTTATTGTAGTTGTTATGGATGTCATATCGTTATTGTTTTTTATTGTTGCAGTTGCTCTGGTCACTACAGTTGTTGGTAGTGATGGTGATGATGACGGTGGTAGTGTTCATGGTTGTGGTGGTGGTGGTTTTGTTGTTGTTGTTGGTAGTAGTGGTGGTAGTGGAGTGGTGTTGTTGTTGGTGGTGGTAGTGGATTGGTGGTGTTGTTGTTGGTGGTAGTGGTGTTGTTGTTGGTGGTAGTGGAGTGTTGTTGTTGGTGGTGTTGTTGGTGGTGGTAGTGGAGTGTTGTTGTTGGTGGTAGTGGATTGGTGGTGTTGTTGTTGGTGGTGGTGGTGGTGGTGGTGGTGGTAATGGTACTGTTATAAGTATCGTTTTCATCATTGTTGCTCATATGTTATTCATATTGATGTTCTTACTGTTATTATTGGTTGAGCATATTCTTGTTTTTGTTGTTGTAGCTAATGTTACAGTTCTGCTGCTTCTTCTTCTTCTTCTTGTAGTTTCCACAGTTGCCTGGCAATAGTTTTTAGCAAAATTAATTCCTCTCTTCTAATTGTCTTGTATTCATCAAGGAACATCACCCGGTATGTGTTGTTCTTTTAGCTAATGGTACCGTACACATCACACTGCATGAGGTCTGCAGCTAGCCAAAGGGGAGCAAGACATGAAGTGAGGAACTGTGGGGGTGAACTCATCAATGGAGAGACTGACAGACAGACAGACACTGGCATGGAGGGCCAAGTCATACCCTACCCTCCAAGTAATATAAAGTATATTATTACAGCATTGCGTACTCGACTAACATAAGAATTGCAGAATGTGGAAGAATCTTTATATTAGTAATAGTATGTTGTTGTTGTTGTTGTAGTAGTAGTAGTAGTAGTAGTAGTAGTAGTAGTTAGTAGTAGTAGCAGTAGTAGTTAGTAGTAGTAGAAGCAGCAGTAGTAGTAGTAGTAGTAGTAGCAGCAGCAGTAGTAGTAGTTAGTGCGGTTGCTTTTGTAGTAGTGGTAGTAGTAGTAGTAGTCGTATGGAGCCATGCACTGTAACAGCATGTTGCAGCATCCACCATTTGCTGGTGGTTCCCTACTCCTCCAGGTGGACGATAGCTCTGCACCCCTTCGGTGACAACCATCCAACCCATGGGTCTCCGTTTGGGTAGTCATGGCTGGTGAGGGTTTCATGAGGCCAGAGGGCAGACCCTACCTCAACCTCTTTTAGTTGCCTTTTTACGACATGCAGAGGAACCATTGGCTCGATTCTTTGACATGTACCATATATATATATATATCACCATACAACATTACACAACACACCACCCACACACCCATCCCCACATCTTCACACCTACACATACATACACGCACACATCCAGACCACCAGCCTTCTTTCACACGCACATACATACTCTCTTATACACACACGCATCTTTGTGTTGGGGGTCATCTTTACCTTGTTATCTCCCCTACTTTCCTCCTCATGTTTGACCCTTCTGTCCGGCACTAATCGCCACGATAGATCGTTAGCCACTACACACATTTTTTTTCTCACCATGTTTCTCTCCTTGTTTCTTTCTGTAGAAGAGCATAGGCTCGAAACGTAAAAGACTTTTTCTATTCCTGAGCGTTGTACTAATACATCTGTTTTGTACACCACCTGTCTTCGTCTTGTTTTTTTCATAAACTCTCCCTATATATATATATATATATATCATATATATTAAGCAGTTGTCCATAAGTTAGAAAAAAAGCACACACTAAAAGAAATTTTGGTCAGTTATACTTTTATGTCATAGATTAGCACATTCTTGGTTATTGCTCTTAAATGGGTCCTCTATTGCTCCAGTGACCCATTTAAGGCCAGGATAAATAACCATGAGTTCTCTTAGGATACCAGTAAGACATAACATTATGTCATTAGCCAGTTATATATGCCAATTTAAAGGTGAGGAAACGCCATACAAAATTAACTGGAAGTTATTAGCGGAACCTGACCCTCAATGGAAGTAGATGGTACAAATTCTGCTGAGCCAAAAGGACAATAATCCTAAAAAATTTGTATGATCCAGGAACCTTCTTGAATTCAAAAAGGGAGAAATTTTGCTGCTATCCTCATGAAAGAAATTTTCATTTTGAAAACGTGGTGATCCCTATTTGCAAACCAGGTAATAAAAATAACATAGACAAACACAGCTGACCCACAGATGGAATTGTACAAGGGCAGCCATCTCTTCTTTCCCTCTCAGAAAGGGGTTTAACTTTTCAGTTGTTTTCACCCCAAAATTGACTACTGATTAATGATTTGCCATATTGCAAAGCCAATGGTTAGTTTCTGACAGGTTATATGCCATAACCAAGGATAGCTTCCAGTGTATATAGGTCCCAACTCTGTCACGTCTGTGGATATACTCCTTCTTAGCCAAGACTGGACAGCCAAAGACAATTACAATGTTATATAATACTTAGCGTTCTATTTAAATGCATCGAGTAGTATCGTGTGCCACATTGCATAATGTGCCGTGTAGTGTATCATGTTTGTGATACATGGGTTTTCTGGTTGCTATTGTTGTTGTTTGTGATTTCAGAGACATCAGTGAAATTATTACTGTTGTTGCTGCTACTGGTGTTGTTGTTGATGCTACTACACTTGTAGTAGTAGTAATTGTTGTAATAGCAGTAGTAGTTTTATTATTATTAGTAGTAATAGAAGTAGCAATATTACCATCACCATCATCACTGTTGTTGTTAGTAGTAGTAGTTATGTTATTATTATCATCATCATCATTAGTAGTAGTAGTACTAGTTGTTGTTGTTGTTGTTGCTGACGGTTTCACTTATGTCCTTCACATTGTTATAGTTGTTGCTGCTGTTGTTGTTGTATCCACTTTCCCCCCCATTGACCCCAGCAGTGAGGTGAGTGAAAGGGTTCACACCCGGCAGTCAGCAACTGCCACAGCAAAGAGAACGAGGTTAGTGCATGTTGCAGGTGGTATCAAGGCTGTCGGCATCAACTGCACTGATGCTGGTGTTAGCTGCATGGATGACTCAACCAGCCCCATCACTTCCTCACTCCATCACTGCTACTGCTGCCGACGCCACCACCACCTCTTCCTCCACCATTGGCAAGACCAAGACCAACACCACCACCAGCTCCCACGGCACCACCTCTGCCATTACTAGCACCAGCACCACCAACGCCAACACCGCTACCACCACCACCACCACTGCTGCCGCCACCACTACCACCACCACCATAGCGGCCATCAGCATCTCTGACAACACCAGCATCATCTTTGTCATCAGCAGGACCAGCTCTAACACCACTATCTCTACCATTATCAACACCAGAATCACTATCACCACCAGCTCTACTACCACCACCACCACCACCACCACTACCACCATTATCAACAACATCTCTACCAACACGCTTCCCGGCACCCCCCCACCAACATCACCATCACCCCAGCTGCCACCCCACCCCCACCATTGCTGCCGCCACTGCCCTAACCTTATCCCTTTGTCTTTGACCCTGCCAGATATTGATTGTATAGATATCTGTATTGGCAGCAGCTGACAAAGGGGTGTGTTGGGGGGGGGGGGTGAAGGGATTTCTGGATACCGTGTTGGAGATGGAGGTGCAGTGGTGGTAGTCAGGGGTTGTGGAGGTAGTGTGTTCAGGTATGGTAGTGAAGTGGTGTTGGTGGTAGTAGTAGTTGTGGTGGCAGTGGTGGTGGTAGTAGTAGTGATTATGGTGTTGATGAGTGGTGGTGGTGGTGGCAGCAGCAGTGGTGGACATGATACAATGGTAAGCGATGGAGGTGTGGTAGTTTGGCCTTGTTTAGCTCCAGATCATCCCTGCTCAAGTGGACAAAAGTAAAATGAAAAATGCTCCAGCTGACCAACTTATTATTTGTTTTTTTTTTGCTGGTGTGGTCAGGCTGTGTAGTTAAGAAGTTTTCTTCCTAACCACATGGTTCTAGGTTCAGTCCCACTCTATGGTACTTTGGGCAAGTGTCTTCTACTACAGCTCCAAACTGACCAAAGGCTTGTGCGTGGATTTGGTAGATGGAAACTGGAAGAAGCTTGTTATATATATATATGTGTGTGTGTGTGAGTTGCATATAATAATATAATAATGAAATTATTGTATACAGTGCTCAGGTGCACCACAACTTGTCAGAAAGTGCATATAAAGGAAGCTATGCCAACATTATGGAATGACAGCAGAAAAAAGATGGTATAGGCACAATCCAGAAAAGGTCCCAGAAAATGACAAGGCAATCATACTCTAGGATTTACCAATAAATACAGATAGAGCAATCAAGGCTAATAGACCAGGTATAGCTGTGAGAGATCACCAAGAAAAAAAATCGATGCATCAATTCGAATAGATGTCAATACATCTCTAAAAGAAACAGAGACTCTCAAAATACAAAGATCTCGAAATAGAGATAACCTGGATGTGGAGCCTAAAAACGGAAACAATAGTAATAGGCACATTAGGTATGATAAAAAAAATATTCAGGCAAATACATAGCAAAAACACCAAGACTTACAAGTATATATAACTTGCCAAAAACAGCACCACTAGGCACCGCACACATCCTACGTAAAACACTTACAATACAGTAAAAATAAGAGCATCACACCAAACCACAGCACATACCCCAGGCATGCAGAGCTGCACTCGGTAGTGCAGTGAAAGCATGTAATAAAAATTAATCTACTGAATAATGATAATAATAATCCTTTCTACTATAGGCACAAGGCCTGAAATTTGGGGAGAAACGATTAAGTCAATTACATCAACTCCAGTGCATAACCTTGAAAGGGTGAAAGGCAAAGTGGACCTCAGCAGAATTTGAACTCAGAATGTAGCAACAGACGAAATATCGCTAAGCATTTTGCCTGGCATGCTAACAATTCTACCAGCTCACCACATAATAATAATAATAACCAGTGGGGGAGCGTCATAGCCATGTGTAAGGAGGAATTCTTTGGGATTTGAATAATTCACCAATGGAAGCATGGGTGCTTCATTCAACATACTTAAACAACCTTTATTCAAGGGCCAACCAAAGCCTTGTGAATGGATTTGGTAGATAGAAACTGAAAGAAGCCTGGTGTGTGTGTTTTTGCTTGTTTCCCACCACCACTTCACAACCGGTGTTGGTGTGTTTACATCCCTATAACTTAGTGGTTCAGCAAAAGAAACATAGAATAAGTACCAAGCTTACAAAGAAGCTAAGTCCTGGGTTCAATTCGTCCATCTAAAATTCTTCAAGGTGGTACTCCAGCATGGTCGCAGTCTAATGACTGAAACAAGTAAGAGATAAAACATAAAACCATGTATATGTTCTTTTATTCTTTTACTTGCTTCAGTCATTTGACTTCAGCCATGCTGGAGCACCACCTTTAGTCGAACAAATCCAACCCCAGGACTTTGTAAGCCTAGTACTTATTCTGTCAGTCTCTTTTGCCGAACCGCTAAGTTACAGGGACATAAACACATTAACATTGACTGTCAAGCAATGATGGGGCAGAGACAAACACACACATATAAATATAAATATATATATATGTATATACAAAATGAGAAAATGGAGAAACATACCTAAATCAATCATCAACCATCAGATAATACCCAATTAATACTTTATTAAACCATTACACAACAGCAATGACATTATACATAATATATTACAAATATAACAAGACAGAAATAGAAATAGAAAATACATTTACATTGTAGCTGACAGCTGTTTCGGCCGTGAAGACAGGTGTGTCCCATTTAACCTATTAGCCATATAAAGCAGGTATAAATGAGACATTAACAAGAATGTCTCATGGCCTCTTCAGAGAATTTAATGTAAGTATGAAAAAAATTTACATATAAATATAAATATGTGTGCATAGACACTCATAATTCTACACATATATATATACACAATAATACAATATAAACAATATATATCAATATAATATATATATATGTATATACAAAATGAGAAAATGGAGAAACATACCTAAATCAATCATCAACCATCAGATAATACCCAATTAATACTTTATTAAACCATTACACAACAGCAATGACATTATACATAATATATTACAAATATAACAAGACAGAAATAGAAATAGAAAATACATTTACATTGTAGCTGACAGCTGTTTCGGCCGTGAAGACAGGTGTGTCCCATTTAACCTATTAGCCATATAAAGCAGGTATAAATGAGACATTAACAAGAATGTCTCATGGCCTCTTCAGAGAATTTAATGTAAGTATGAAAAAAATTTACATATAAATATAAATATGTGTGCATAGACACTCATAATTCTACACATATATATATACACAATAATACAATATAAACAATATATATCAATATATATATATATATATATACAACGAGCTTTCAGTTTCCATCTACCAAATCCACTCACAAGGTTTTGGTTAGCCCGAGGCTACAGTAGAAGACATTTGTCCAAAGTGTCACTCAGTGGGACTGAACCCAGAACCATGTGGCTGGGAAGCAAGTTTCTTACCACACAACCATTTGGCATGGGTTGGCTGGTGTGAGAGGAGCTGGTAAGCCAGAGGACTGTGCCAAACCCATTGTTTCTACAGCTGTGTATCCTTCTTGATACCTATTTCTTAATTACCCAGAAGGGGCTAAACATAGAGGGGACAAACAAGGACAGGCATAGGTATTAAGTTGATTACACCGACCCCAGTGCGTAACTGGTACTTAATTTATCGACCCCGAAAGGATGAAAGGTAAAGTCGACCTCGGTGGAATTTGAACTCACAACGTAACGGCAGTCGAAATACCGCTAACTTTGCAGAGTGCACAACTTTTGAGGGTGCAGCAGTATTGAGGGAGTAGGCTTTGTGCTGGGTGGGGAGCGGTTAGAGTATGATAAGAGAGATGGAAGCAGGTGTCTTGCAGGGGAGGAGGTATAAAGCTACCCTTGTTGGAAAGAAAGAGAGAATGAGACAAATAATAAAAATAAAACAGACTTGATGCTCACAGCTTGGAAATCATTGATCATAGGTCGGTTTGATCAGGATTGGCCCAGGGCTAAACAACAACAACAGTGACATTTTAAAATGAAACACTACATTGAATTAATAATGATTAATTAACATCCCTTCATTTTGGTTTTATTTTTTCAACTTTGATTTTGTAGACGCCTTCATCATTATCATCACCACTACTATCATCCACATCAACATTACTAGCACCAATACCACTACTACAACCACCACCACCATTATTGTCATCATCGTCATTGTTATTATTTCAAAGTCATTATAATATTAATAATGTATAATATCTATATGTATGAAATACATTTAGCTGTAGAATAATGACATTAGAGTTATGATCCATGGTATTATATATAACGTTTCTGCGAGCTGGCAGAAACGTTAGCACGCCGGGCGAAATGCGTAGCCGTATTTCGTCTGCAGTTACGTTCTGAGTTCAAATTCTGCCGAGGTTGACTTTGCTTTTCATCCTTTCGGGGTCGATTAAATAAGTACCAGTTACGCACTGGGATCGATATAATCGACTTAATCTGTTTGTCCTTGTTTGTCCTCTCTGTGTTTAGCCCCTTGTGGGTAGTAAAGAAATAGGTATTATATATAATTTCAGTGATTCACATGATTAAAAATGTACTTCTTGAAGTTACTGTATGTTTTTTTATTTATTTCTGACCTGGTGTTTAAACAGAGGTCCTAAGTTGCACAGATTGCAAAGGAGTATTTTTTTCTGATATGAACAGTTCACAATTTCTATTTATAATTTTTGGGACAGATTAGATATTTTTCCCTGGCTTAGTGATTAGTGTGTCAGGCTCACAATCATGAGGCAGTGAGTTCATTTCCTAGACCAGGCTGTGTGTTGTATTCTTGAGCAAGACACTTTATTCCACGTTGTTCCAGTTCACTCAGCTGTAGAAATGAGTTGCAACATCACTGGTGCCAAGTTGTATCGACCCCTTTGCCTTTCCCTTGGATAACATCGGTGATGTGGAAAGGAGAGGCTAGTATGCATGGGCGACTGCTGGTCCTCCAGAAGCAACCTTGCCTAGATTTGTGCCTCAAAGAGAAACTTTCTACGTGCAGTCCCATGGTCATTCATGACTAAAGGGGTCTTTACCCTTTTTTTTTAGATATTTTGCATAATTTTCTAATAAATTCTGAAGCCTGAAATTTTTTCTTTTAAATTCCAAAAGTTTACTAACTTTGTCATGTTCTTTTTTTTCTATATTTTTCTATATATCTAAAGGAGGTTATATGATCATAAGATATTTACTTAAATTTCCCTTTGTGTTGCTGTTCCATGACACTTTTAGCTTGAGTTCTGTAAAGTTAACTATCAAGTTTAACCTCTGTCACATAAATTATGGTTTCCACATAGCAGGAATTATCTGGTAGGCATGTATTTACATTTATGTCCAAACATGGGACTTCATTAGTGGCAGTGCATTGGGTTGTGTGTGATGTATTTTTTCAGCACCAGGTCAAGACCACCACGGAGTGCCTTCTAGTGCAGTCACTGCACCCAGGGTTGCCACTTCTGGGTGAATCACAGCAGACACTACTCTGCTACCAAAGCATGACTTTCCTGGTACAAAACCATAGTTTTATAAGGTTAAAAATGCCTACATACACACACGCAGTGTGTGTGTATACATATATATATATATATACACACACATGCATACATACATATATGTTGCGTGTACATGTGGTGAGGTGTATGTATATATTTCTCTTTCCTTCTATATCTTTCTTTATATTTATGCACATGGATACACGTGCTAATTCATGCACACACACATGCACTCAAATGCACACGCAGTTATAATGAGGGAACGGTTGTTATTAAGAAATAGATAATGTTTATGAGTTTTATGCATGTGGAGGTAAACAGAAAGAATCATATAAGTGTATGTGTATACATACATAATGTGTGTGCATATATGCACACATATACGCACACATATATATATATGTATATATATATACATGTGTGTATATGCATATATATACACACATATACATGTGTGTGTATGTATATATATATATATATATATATATATACATACATACATAAATACATAGATATATACATACAGACATACATTCATATATGTATATTCACATGCAGATATTGTATGTATGTGTACATATAATTAAATATATATATATATATATATATATATATATATATCATACACATATATATATGTATATATATATATATATATATCATACACATATATATATGTATATATATATATATATATATACATACACATATATATATGTATATATATATATCGTACACATATATATATCTTTATGTTGTCTTTCACCTTCTTTCCCCTTCTTCTCTTCCTCCCTCCCTCTCTCCCTCTGTTTCTCTCTACTCATTTCCTTATCTCCCTCCCTACCGACCTCCCCTCCGACCCCATAACCTTTTCTCCCATAATGCACCAAGGCAGATAAAGCCATCCATTCATCTATTGTACACCATTATTTCTCTTTGCTGAATGCAGTTCCTTGTGTTCTGCCGGCTTGTTCCCCCTCCACCGCCACGACCACCACTTCTATTGCTATTACCAATGCTGTCATAACCATCACCAGCAATATTGCCATCATCATCATCATCCAACACCATGACCACCACCACTGCTGCTGCTGCTACCACCTTCACTTCCATTGCCACCAACACCACAACCACCACCACTACTACCATCACCACTACTACTACCACCACAATTACCATCACCACCTCTGCCATTACCACTACCACCACAACACACCACTGCTGTCATAAATAATAACACTACCACCACCATTACTACCACTATCACCACCTCCACTGCTACCATCACCACCACCATCATCACCATCACAATCATAAATATTCACATATTGCCATCATCATCATAGCACTATCAACCATCTACCACCAATACCATCACCACAACTATCACTATCAGCATCGTTACCCTCACTACCTTCGCCACCATTTTCATCTACCATCCATGACTACCACCACTGCAAGCTTTGCTAACCTCTACCATCCCTACCATTCCCTTCCAACTATGACCACTGCTATTATTGGTAGTGTCTCTACCATCACCACCACCCCCAACAGCAACATCAGTGGAGGTGCAATGGCCCAATGGTTAGGGCAGCAGACTCGCAGTCAGAGGATCGCGGTTTCGATTCCCAGACCGGGCGTTGTGTGTGTTTATCGAGCGAAAACACCTAAAGCTCCACGAGGCTCTGGCAGGGGGTGGTGGCGACCCCTGTTGTACTCTTTCGCTCCAACTTTCTCTCACTCTTTCTTCCTGTTTCTTGTCCCCGAATTCCTACGCAACCGCTGAGCCTGGATGCGCATTCATCTATCCATCGATGCTCTCGGTGTTGGGGGTTGACCTGCTTTCTCTTCTGCAGGTGCTTACGAATAGCAAAGGACCACATTTCGGACTTCTCCCACTACAGCTTGCGAGCTCTAGGACAAAGACCGCATCGCTCAACAAACAAACAGCAACAGCATTTGCTACCATCACCAGAACCCTCCAATACCATCCACATCCACCACCACCACACTCATCACTTCCACCACCACCACCACCAGTAACCTTCACCTTCCAACAGTCACCAAAGCCAACCATAGATCCACTATGAAGTCAAACAATCTGCTAGAAATAGCTGCCAAATTTCCCTCAAATCACATCAAAGTGTCTTAGGAGACGAACATGATTTATAACGTAATCCAGAGTTTCCTTGACATAGGATGACAACAGGATGGTCACAGCTGGAATGACTATTATCATAGGTCTACTTGACCAGGATTAACCTAGGGCTAAACAACAACAGCCATAGTCACCTTTACCACAACTGCATCTGGCTTCCACCACCACCACTACCATCCTCCTCCACTACTACTACCTAAACCACTTTTACCACTGCCTTTTCTGGTACAATAAATGCTATAGTAATAATAGGAAAAAAATTGTATAAAAATTCTTTGATATTTGTAGTTCATTCAAAAAGTATCCAACTTTATCTTTTTCTTTTCCTACCAAAACTAATGTCACGTGGGCAAAATCCTTTGGGTTGATGGTGACGCCACCCTTCTTGTGTATATGCTAAAATGTTTGCACTTGTAGGCCACATCAGTTCCTGGTTGTCATGCCAGGAGCACAGGCATGCATTGCACGCTTGTTGAATTTTTGTCTTCATGCAAGCTGACCAAACGCATTGAGCAGAGACCATGAACCCATGTTTCATCACTAGTGATGATGATTTTCATGAAGTCTGGGCAGTGGTTTGCACAGTCCAGTACATCCTGGGCAATTTCCTTGTGGAGCTGCTTCTGCCACTCTGTCAGCACCTTGGGAACAAACTTTACCAACACCCCCCCACATGCACAAATCATCCGTTAGAATGGAATGCTCTGATCCAGTGCTTGTTCCCGCTTTGTAAGCAACTTCCTGGATTGTTACATGATGGTCACTCTTCAGTGCACTATGCTATGTCTTCCTTGGTCTTCCCTGCCGTTTTTTCCTTTTGGTGTCCATTCCATCACAATAGTACCATGTCTCTCCTGTGCTAATCGAAAAACTGTTGTATAGTGAAACTATACACCCCTCCCGGTCAAAAGTGGTAGTAACCAACCATTATAAATAGAGCTGGCAGAAATGTTAGCACGCCAGGCAAAATACTTAATGGTATTTTGTCTGCCGTTATGTTCTGAGTTCAAATTCTGCCAAGGTCAACTTTGCCTTTCAACCTTTCGGGGTCGATTAAATAAGTACCAGTTACGCACTGGGGTCGATATAATCGACTTAATCCATGTATCTGTCCTTGTTTGTCCCCTCTGTGTTTAGCTCTTTGTGGGTAGTAAAGAAATAGGTATTTCGTCTGTCTTTACGTTCTGAGTTCAAATTCCGCCGAGGTTGACTTTGCCTTTCATCCTTTCAAGGTCGATTAAATAAGTACCAGTTACACACTGAGATTGATGTAATCGACTTAATTCCTTTGTCCTTATTTGTCCCCTCTATGTTTAGCCCCCTGTGGGCAATAAAGAAATAATTATAAATAGAGCAGTAGCTGGTCAACAGGGATGGAGTTCGCATTACAATAGCTAAAATCTAACTATTCTTTTCTACTCTAGGCACAAGGCTCGAAATTTTGGGGGAGGGGGCCAGTTGATTAGATCGACCCCAGTATGCAACTGGTTCTTAATTTATCAGCCTCAAAAGGATGAAAGGCAAAGTCGACCTTGGAGGAATTTGAACTCAGAACGTAAAAACAGACGAAATACTGCTAAGCATTTCGCCCAGCGTGTTAAGATTTCTGCCAGCTAAAATCTTACTAGTGTACATTTATAATTATAGTCTTGGTAATTCATTTGTATACCTTTAAGCAAGTAATGTCCTACTAAATATTTTAGTAAACAGTCTATATAGGAAATATCTAAATACAAGAGAGACAGTTAGTAATCAGAGATGTCCAAACTAAGTCAGTGTATAAATTTCCTCCGGACTATAATAATGATATAAAGAACTTTAATGAGGAGTGAATATTTTAGGGGGAATTTAAGAGTGTTATGAACTGAACGCAAAGAAATAACCAATTAAAAGTGAAGTAGGGTGGAAATTGCTTCTAAATTATTAAAGGCTAACGATAGTAAATCTACAAACTTTGTCCAAGTAAATTCTAAATATCCTTTATGTTAGTAATACCTCATTAAGAATCTTTATTAGAGAAATATTTGAACACTTTTCTGGGTTAATGCAGGCATTTTGGGGTTAATTCTCTTCTATTATTCAATAGTTGGTGTCTTGAGGTAAAAATATGGAAGATTTCTTCCAAGCAGGTTACATTTTCTACTCCCAATTTCATAGGGCAATGCCCTGCCTATTATTTCTTATTTGGTATCAAATTTAGTGTTTTTATCTTTTAAGGGCCATATAAATCCACTAAAGCTAGTGTTATACATACACATACATATAATGAAGTTGAAAGATAAGAAAGGGATTATTGAATTAAGAAGAGGTGTAGGAATAGAAAGAAAAATATTCATTTAAACCTGTTGGTGACAAGGTACCAAATTTAATGCAAAATCTCATGTTGGCTCTTTGTTCCAACTTCCTGTCCATGACAAAAACCACAGACTACAGCAGACACACGTGACGACAAAAACAAATTTCACAACTCGTCAAGTAAACATATTGATGTCACTCAGCAAACTGCCTCGTGAAGGTCACTGCTAGCTCTCACTGCACATGTGACCATGTGCTGCCATCTGTTGGCGTGCTACAGAACTAGCCCAGGAACTTTTTGATGCCACCTCGAAAGTGAGTGGTAGTATGGCTTGTTGTTTTCAATCAGGTGCTATTTCATTCTACCATTGCAAAATTTCAGTCGGAAGTCCTGCTGTTCCCTTCCTTCGGAAAGAAGAAAGAATTGGTTCCTTCCTTCATTCTGATGGTTTCTTGCCAATGTTTATACAACCAGTTCCAAAAGACGATGGTGCCAAGTTGCAATTCATGCAGAAAAAAGACTGCATAAATCTTAGTTTTGCCTTCTTTAAGAAGAGATGAGAACAATAAAACACGAAACACTGTTTGACATTTCAAAGTAAATAATATAAAACTATACACAGTATATACAGGAAATGCCGAGGCCATGGGTTCAATCCCACTGCAAGGCACCTTGGGAAAGTGTCTTCTATTATAGCTCCAGGCCAACCAAAGTTTAATAAATGGAAACTGAAGGAAGCCCATTGTGTGTATGTATGTATGTTCTTTTCTGTTTTCAATGATTTAGATTCTTCTTTTGAGTAAGGAGCTGGATTCTAACAAAGATATGAAACTCCATCTTTGGAATGTAGATAACAAAAACAATCACGTTTTAAACTTGGGAAAAGTCTTGAATATTTTTACTGTTCCACTTACAGATTGTATTTGCAGTGTGTGAGTTATTTGGTTGATTTCTGCTTTTGGAAAATCCAAGATTATCCAGACTGTCAGACATTTACTCACAAATATATGTATGTGTGCATGTATGTATTTATGTGTGTGTGTGTGTGCGTGCATGTGGTTGTGGATAACGTTGTCTAGACGTCACATGATGGCTGTAAATGAGCAAATTCATTCATTTCCAGTCTTCTGTGAAAAACATGTCAGGCCTTGGAAAAATATTACCTTGCATGGATACAAGTGAGTGTTGGTGATAGAAAGAGCATCCAGCCGTAGAATATCTGCCTCAACAAATTCCATTTGACCGATGCAAGCATGGGAAAGTGGACATTGAAATGGTGATGATGATGTTTAGTTTAGCCAAACAATCAGTATTTATGAGACGTCATAAGAGAAAATTATCAACACTTCGAACTTATTTTAATAATGAAAAAGATAGACACACTGACAGATCGGTCGATAGAGAGATAAATAGACAGA
Source organism: Octopus sinensis (assembly GCF_006345805.1). Taxonomy (NCBI): domain Eukaryota; kingdom Metazoa; phylum Mollusca; class Cephalopoda; order Octopoda; family Octopodidae; genus Octopus; species Octopus sinensis. Next base: position 10,169,098 of record NC_043017.1, on the reverse strand, counting down.
GAGATAGGGAAATAGACCGAAAGATAGGTAGACAGATAGGCTAATGGGTTGATGGATGGATGGATGGATGGACAAACAGACAGATAGGGAGATAGTCTGAGATATAGAGAGATAGATAGGCAGGCAGGTAGATAAGTTTCTTTATTGGCCACACAGGGCTGCACACAGATGGGACAAGTTACAAGGTAGAGCTTTTCTTTTGGGGGATGAAAAAAACAAAAAACAAAAGAAAAAAAAGGGGTGGCGTAGGTTTTCGATCAAGAGGGATCGTAAAAGGGGAGAAAAGAACAAAAATAAATAAATAAATAAAATAAACAGGCAGGTAGATAGATAGATAGATAGATAGAGGAATACATAGATTGATAGATAGGTATAAGAAAGAAACAAAAAATAGGAAAATGGGGAGATATAGATAAAGAGAGGGAGGTGGAGGAAGGATTGTTAGACACAGAGAGACAGACAGAGAGATCCTACCCATCACAGACCAAACATCTGTTTCCGTTCTGAGTAGACTCAGCATTTGTCCATCTTCAACTCCCCTAAAATAACACCAATCTGTGAAATTAGACAGCTGGGCCCATCTTTAATAAAGAATTTATCACATTCGGTGCTGCTCCTCTGATTCCAAAACTGATATCATATCTTTTAAGAATTTCATTCACAGAGATTTTTACTTCTATTATAATCTCATTCTTTACCTTTCTTCATTTCTTGTCGTCTGTTTTCTTCCTTAATTTCTTTCCTTCTTTATCTCCGTCTCTCTCGTTTTACTTTCTCTCTCTCTCTCCCTCTCTCTTCTTCTCACTCTAATCCTTCTTTGTCTTTCTTTTATTTGGTCTATTTTTCTATCTTTCTCTCTTTTCTCTGCTTTTTCCTTCTTCCTCATTTCTCTTTGCCCCCCCCCCCCGCTCTCGCTCTCTCTTAAATTCTAATCTTTCTTTTTCTTTTATACAATGTATCTTTCTCTTTTTTCTTCAATTTTCCCTCTTTCTCCTCCTCTCTCTCTCTCCTTCTCTCTCTTACACTAATCCTTCTTTCTGTGTTTCCTCCCCTCCTCTAATTCAAATCCTTTATTCTTCCCTTCTTTCTCCTTCACCTTCTCCTTGCCCTCTCTCTCCCCCTAATCCTTAATCCTTTTCTCTTTCCTTCTTTCTCTCTCTCTTTTTATTCCTTTATTTTCCTTCCTTCTTTTCCTCTTCTTCTCATCCTGCCTTTTACGATTTCTTTCCTTCCTTCCTTCCTTCAACTTCTTTCTCCCAGTCTCTTTTTATTCCTTTTCATTCTTGCCACTAATGACTTGCAACATTTATGAAGTTAATTAAAAAGGTGAATTATTAGTCATCAACATCATCACTAAACCCATCATCATCATCGTCATCATCATTATCACTATAACCATCATCACTATTATCATCACTGCTACCACCATCACCATCATCATCATTTTAGTAATAGTAGTAGTAGTAGTGGTGGTGGTGGTGATGGTGGTAGTAGTAGTAGTAGTAATAGCAGCAGTAGTGGTGGTAGCAGCAGCAGCAGTGGTGGTGGTGGTAGTAATAGTAATTTTATCATTGTTGTCATCATCATCATCATCATCGTCGTCATTATTAATAATTCTTCATTAATTAGAGATTATGATCATTGATAAACATATTCTTTCCGGTCGTCCGTTCTTCGGCTGATGCGGCAGCATCTGGAGTGGTTCTCATTGCATTGATGGAGTGTTGAGACGGTGTGATGCAAAACAGTAATCGTGGTCATGGTGGACCGTTGACGATGCCAAGACGGATGGTGGTGTGACAAAGATTATATTTCTACTTTCTACTTACATTACCACTTAGTATCACTTTTATTACTTAATTATTTGTTTAATCCACTTTGCCAACACTGTTATGCAAATTAGACATGTCAGTTTGGTTCAGTCTGAGTTTGTGTCCACTATAAATAGTAATAAGCTACTCTTCTCTCTGAGGACAGGAAATTAGTGACTGATCTCGGATGACGCATTAATAATTGCTGAAACTAGTCAAATTGAATTTATTTTTCTGGTAGCAGAAAGCAAAATCTTTTCATTTGATTCCAGTATGGTGTCTTTTTTTTCTACAAAGAAGTGGCTGTGTGGTAAGAAATTTGCTTACCAACCACATGGTTCTGAGTTCAGTCCCACTGCATAGCACCCTGGATAAGTGTCTTCTACTATAGCCTCAAGCCAACCAAATCCTTGTGGGTAGATTTGGTAGATGGAAACTAAAAGAAGCCCGTCATATATATATATATAATATATATATATATACATATATATGTGTGTGTGTCTGTATTTGCTGCCCCCGACTATTGCTTGACAACCAATGCTGGTGTGTTTATGTCCCTGTAACCTACCAGTTCGGCAAAAGAGACTGATAGAATGAGTACTGAGCTTACAAAGAATAGGTTTGTTTGACTAAAGGCAGTGCTCCAGCATGGCCACAGTCAGATGATTGAAACAAGTAAAAGAGTAAGAGAATTTACTAAAACCACTTCCTCGTAAGTTTGCTAAACCTTTCTACTTATAAATAAATGAATTGTTTAATTCACTCTACCAATGCTTTGCAATACTGCAATGCAAGTTATTGCTTGGTCTGTGTTTGTGTCTACTATAAATAGCAATAAGTTACAATTCTCTCTAGGAACAGGAAATTCATGATTGATCTGTGATAGAAGGATTAATAAAGATTGAAATTTTTCAAAATGATTTCTTTTTCTGATTACTGAGAACAAAATCACCCAGTGTGATTGGTTTGATCGCTATGGTGTCTACTTTATGCTATGAGGCTAAAATAGAATAAAAAGCATTTACTAAAAACACTTGCTCATAAGTTTACCTTACATTTATACTTATAAATTATTTAATTATTTATTTAATTCACTTGCACTGTTATGCAAGTTAGACAAGATAATTTAGCTAAGTTTATGTATACTATAAATAGCATTAAGCTGTTATCCTCTCAGCAGGCAGGAAATAAATGAATGACTTATCTCTGATGAAGAATTAGTAAATGCTGAAACTAGTCAAATTAATTTCTTTTCCTGGTTTCGTGACAGGGGATGAGATCTTTTGGTTTGATTGGTTTGATGATTATAGAGTCAACTTTGAGCAATAAGATATATAACTCTCATCCATATTGTTGCAAAATGAGCTGCTTAGCTTATGCAGCCATACACGTCTGCCTGTCTTGGGATAAAACAAAGAAATTGTCACTGGATAGGAAAAGACATGCAAAATCAACTTCCAAATGATAATAGCACCAAAAGCTATAAAAAAAAATCAGCTGATTTACATAATCATAACAATGTGAATAATGAGACAAAATTATAGCATATAAGCTTTGCAATAGATTAGAATGTGTAGCCAAAAGCAAAGTGTAGAACAGTCTCAAAGACCATAAGGTTTCCAAAGTACTTTACCTCTAATCCAAAAAGTAGATGAATTAGATGTTAATTAAGAGTAAGACTGGATTAATTATTTTTTTAAAAATTATAATATTAATGGTATAATTAGAAAATTCACTAACCTTTGTTAACGAAAGAATTGCAGTGTAATTAGCTATTTTAAAAATATCAGCAATAAAGCTGAATGCAGTTTTCAATCAATTTGATACAGTAGAACATTATCCTCATCCTGTCTCGAAAATTGTTACTCACCAAGCTCTAAAAATTTTCAAGACATTATAAGGAAGGCAACAATAGCATAGAAATGATTTGCATGCAGGAAAATACTAGTTTTCAACAAAAACACTGCCTGACTAAAATTATAAAACAGACTCTACTAGTTTGTTTGATATCAGTATGGGATTGTTTAATAGTGTAGAAATATGTGATCTAGTTGATTTATATCTTGGTTACATTTTATGGTGAATTCTTGATCGAAAACATAGGCCTGTATGAAGATGGTTGGTTGGCTCTATCTCAGAGAAGGCCAACACCGATGCCCATCCATTAAACAAATTTAGAAAAGACTTAATTACTATCATCAATGATTTCAACATTAAAGTAACACTGTCCACATATGTTAGCACAGTTAATTTCTTAGACATTTGGCCCATCTAAATACAAATAATTATAAGCCATATGGCAACCACAAGGTGCAGTCCTTGTTGTGTTGTGTTGTGGTTTGCTTGCCTCTATGACTCTGAGAGCTCTTAGTGGGGATTATTATGCTGGACAGGTCAAAGGACTGAGACCAGATTAATAAGGACCACCTCTTCTCAGAGGTAAAAATGGGTTGCAATAGAGCCAACATTTCAACCTAGAAAGAAAATTTAAGTTACAGAAGCATGAAGGACAATTCAAAACCCAACAAAAACAGAGAGGAAGGCCTTACCTCAGGGAAAACTATGGCACAGTACAGCAAAATCAGAGAAAAGCAGGGATCCAATTGGAGGGATGCCTAAAAGATAGTCAGCCTGTAATGACATGCATAAGATCTGGTCATCAAATCTAAGAAACTTGGACATTATCTAAGAAGCTTGAGAGGCAGTTGGATGGAACCTACACTCGCCTCCTTATGAGAGCTCAAAATCTCTCGTGGAAGCGTCATCCAACCAAAATGCAAATATATGGGAAACTACCACCTGTGTCATCTCTTGTGAAAGGTAGGAGAGTCCAGTTTGCTGGACATTGTTGTAGAGCTGAAAACAAGGCAATTTCTACTCTTCTCCTCTGGAAGCCATCTACTCACAATACCAGAGGGCGCACACTCTCCTACCCTGATGTAATCTCCAGGGATACAGGCATCCAGCAACAGGACCTCCGTAATGCTATGATGGACCGTGAAGTCTGGCATAGCATAGTAAATTCCATTGTCTCGACCACGGTCGAACAATGATGATGATGAAAAGATAGCCCAGAGTCAAGAACAAGGTCCGAAATTTTGGGGGAAGGGGGCTAGTCAACTAGATCGACCCCAGTACGCAACTGGTACTTAATTTATCAGCCCCAACCCCAAAAGGATGAAAGCAAAGTCGACCTTGGTGGAATTTGAACTCAGAGCATAAAGATGGACAAAATACTGCTAAGCATTTCGCCCGGCATGCTAATCATTCCGCCAGCTCGCCACTTTCCCATGTCTATATTATATCTTATATGTTATATATATATATATATATATATATATATATATGTGTGTGTGTGTGTGTGTCTATTTTCTATCTATATGATATCTGGGGATACAAAGTGAGTCATGCTAGATCAGTTGCCCCTCCCCACCTATGCCCATCACCTTCCGCTCCTGACAAAGGTTTGGGTAGAAAAGGGTGGGGATAAAAAAAAATCAGAGTAAATCTATGTGGTGGTGGTAGTGGTGTTGCTATTGTAGGCAGCGAGGAGGATGAAGATGGTGGTGGTGATGACAATGATGATGATGATGATGGTGTTGATGATATTTGCAGTGATGGTTGTTACGTTGGGGATGGTGCTGGTGATAGTATTGACAACAGTGAGGATAATTGTGGTTGTGGGGTTTGTAGCAGTGGTGATGGTGGTGAGGATAGTAATGTAGTGTTGGTGGTGGTGGAGGGTCGCTTGTGCCAGTAGTGATGATGATAGTATTGTAGCAACGGAAGTGGTGTTGAGGGTGATGTTAGTACTAGTAATGGTGGTAGTTCGATTGACAGTGGTGAAGGTGGAGGTGGTGGTGGAGGTGGTGGTGGTGGTGAAGTTGTAGTGATCATGGCATGGTGGTGGTGGTAGTGGAGGTTTCGCGGCAGCTACAGTGGAAGCAATGGTTGATTGCTACAACAAAGCTATGGTGGTGGTGGAGATGGTGACAATAGAAAACGGGGATGGTGGTGGTGGTAATTGTAAGTAAACAAGACCCCAAAAACAAAGAGAGAGAGAATAAAGAAGAAGAAAAGAGGAATTCTACACACACACACACACACACACACACACAGAAAGCCATCCCTTACCCACCCTGTTATTCTGTCTCTCAGTCACCCATCTTTAATATCTCACCCACTTAGCCTGCTGTTGTGTCTCTCCTCCTTCTTTGTGCCTCTGCTCCCCCATCACACATCATGCCTCCCCCCCCTCTCTCTCTTAATTCCCTTGCTGAATATTGATATATTCCATAATCCACAAAAAAAAGGGGTGAGTGGGTGCTGGTATGGGCAGACAAGGGATGAGGTGGGTGGGTGGGTGAATGTGCTTTGTCTTATTTATTTGTTTACTTTATTTATTTATTTTCTTGGTAATTATTTTGGGTTCACCTTCTGCACCTCTATCACCACCACAACCACCACCAATATCAACATCACCAACACCATCGCCACCACCACTACCACTTTCACCGTGCACCCCTTCACCCACTATTGTCTTTGTCCTTCCCTAAAAGCACACAAACCCTCATCACTACCACCACCTTCATGCCCACCACATAATTATCCTTACCTTTTCCATTCCACCAGAGCTACCCCTTAAAAATTACCTCCAACACAACCACCATCTTCAACACCATTACCGATACCAGTAGTAGCACTATCACCACCAATGTCCACCACCATAGATATCAATACCATCACCACCACCATGATGACCACTACTGCCACCATCACCACCACTCCCACTGCTAGTGCTACCACCACCTCCCCCACTGCCATCACCATGAACACTTCTTCCACCTTTTATATATCTATATGGTCCCACAATCTTCTCTGCACTCCTCCAATCCATCCCCTTCATCCTCTGCATACCACCTCCACTTTTGTCCACATCACCTCCATCATCACCACCACCTCCTCCACCACCATCAGCTGACACACACCACATACGCCTCCTGTTCCGTTAGATTATGATCCATTCTCTCTCTCTCTCTCTTCCCCTTACCCTTTCTGCCTTATATTTTTGCACATACACATACACATACACACATATAACCACATAGACATATATGCACAAACACATTCACAGCACATACACACACACATACACACGTATCAATATATATATATATAGATACGTATGTCCATAAACACGCCAAGCCCACCGAGTCACATTGTGACAGATGCGTGTAAAAACATG